>NW_006800161.1:63350-175785 GCF_000485575.1 Poecilia formosa | reverse complement strand
TATATATGGAAGGAAGCAACAAGTTGCGCATAAAGACTTATGTTATGCTATGGATCAATAAACACTCTGCAGACTCTCCTGCAACAGCGGCCAGTTGCTCCTTAAAGCTTCCCAACAGATCCAACGGGAACGTGGCTCGGGAACCAGTTAAAATGACCTTTAGGAAGCTGAGATGACCTTTTACAGTATTTTAAACTCATAAAAACAACCAAAAATGTTGCGAAATGTTCCCTCTTTTTTTATTTTTTTTTTATTTTGGAGAAAACCTTTAAAGGGACCAGAATTTTCAGAACAAATTTTGTATCTATTGAACGTTGATAGATACAGCATAGTTCTATAAATAGTTACACATATTTGTACAACTTTGCTGCCTCAATTCTACAAATGCTGGAACAATTAATATTCACTAAGTATTTCTACTTATTTTGCCAGACTTATGAGAAAGTTTGCCTTCCTTTTTCTATTTAAATGAACCTCCAGCTGCTACAGTCAGTGCTAATATGCCCCAGTCAGTTGTCTCCCGCTCTCAATTCATGAGATAACTTGACATTTCCATGTGCATATTAAAAAGGGAAATCCATATCCATAGGAATTTAAAAATAGCCGTAGCAGTAGGGTGATATTACTAACTTTAATTAACTTTTTGTAACAACTGACGTTTCTTTTAAAAAAAAAAAAATTCTTTATCCTCTGCAGTTTGTTTGACAAGCTAGCAGGAGACATGCAAACAATAAAATTAAACAGAATTTCTAAAACCTCCAACCTTTCTAAGCAATTTTAATATATGTTGCATATTATTTTAATTGTAGAAAGAAAGCAAGAAAATTCTCTGGTGCAAAATATGCTTCTGTACATGCTATAGGTCTAATTCAGCTGATTAATTTCAACCGCAGCAGACATTAAGCCCAAAGATAAAAGGTAATTCCAAATAATCAGCAACATGTAAAATATGAAAAAAATAAACATTGCATTGAGACATTACTTCCCATCATCCTGAATAAGCACGGGGGGCCAGTGGAGAGGAAGAACTCCCCTTTAACGGGAAAGAAACTCCAGTAAAATCAGGTTCAGGTGTGCCTGGAAAACGCATAATACTGATCCTTTCAAACGTTAGCATGTGGCGTTAAGATCATATGCTAACACTAAAACACATTTATAATCGCATCTCTGCCAAAGTTTGGACAATAGGCATTTCTTAATAAACTTTTATATTAAGAAACAGCAGTAGATCTGGCTGTTTCAAACTGGAATCAGGGTTAAATCTTATGTTTCAAGAACCAGGAATGAGAAGCAATAAATTAATATCATTGCTTCTCATTCCTGGTAAAACATTTTTACTGTTTCTATTTAATCCAAGGACATCTCTGTTTTGTTGTTGGCATATCCATCCAATAGATGAGCATGCACAGATGCCTCCTGCTATTTTTATAACCTCATGTTAGCATTACTAAGTGGGCTGCAGGTAAAGATTTTAATTGACTAAAATCTGCATAAACATTATGCATGTCCCCCACTATTCATGCTGTTCTAACCACACACAGGAGAATTGGAATACGAAGTTGTGTTTATGTTGGTAGGTGGTCCCTGTCAGAAATATTCATCAGAATAATTAGGGATGCACATTTTTAAAGTCTGTCAGACATCATAAATTTGCAGAGCTCAATAGAAATAGCAACAGAGCAGCAATGCCACATAGTTTTCCTGTTTCCTACACTGCCTTTGAAAAAATATATATATACAGCTGCAAGCATACAAAGACGTGGACGTCCACATAAAATGAGTATAAAATGTGCAAAAAAAAAAAAAAAAATCAGTCTCTAGATAAATAGAGAAATACAACCGTAATGGCTGGCAGCTTTTAGCTCTGGAAGATTTTGCAAATTCTGGACTCCGGGCATAAATATAAATGTGTGCCACACTTCCCAGATTATTATTTTTACTGAAATATAATCACCTACCTTCCACTTTACAGTTATGCACCACTTTGTGTTTGTCAATCACATAAAATCCCAATAAATCCCAATACAGTTAGTGGTCGCAAGGTGACGTAAAGCGGAAAAGTTCAAGGTGTATAAATACTGTAGTAATGGACTAGACCTCATCTCACACTGCATCAGTTTAGTTATGGAAACTTGCAATATGGCAGCTTTTCTTTAAAGTCACGATGTTTAATTACCGACATAAGATGTAAGTTTGTGAGGTTTTTTTTTTTTTGTCCTCCAATACTGATCTGTGTCAGAGGCTGGAGGCAGCCAGACTCCTGGCCCTGAGAGCAGCCATGTGTTCACATGGTCCACATCCAAATGAGAAACCATCTGCAGCCGAGTGAGGCAGCGTGTGAGACTGACGACGCTAATTCAGGAATAAAAACTGACACCAGCTTCAGTTGGGCAATAAAATAACTGCAAGTTACCCTACTGCATGGATAAAACATGATTAGTTTTTTAAAGATGTTGTGCGATGTGGAAAGTTCTTTATGCCTGAAGCTGCTGGATGAAAAAAAAGGAAAAAAAAGTTCAAATTATGTATTTTGAGCAGGTTAATGTTTGTGTTTAACAAGATGGTGGAGAGCAGGGGAGCGTTCAGACTGCTTTCATCATTTCCACTCTGACTGCATTATATGTTTAGGGATGGAAAGCACCATTGAAGGTTAAACAACACTGAACCTGACACAGTCTGGCACTCCGCCGTCTCTTTCAATCAGCAGCTTTTACATTCCTGACATCTTTGATGACTTTGACTATTCTGCTTTTTCACCTATCAAGTCAGAGAACTTGCAACGCTTCCTAGTAAAGTGCAGTAAAAAAAATTATTTGCCACCTTACAGATGTTTTTGTTTTGTTTTTGCTGTCTTGGCACACAAAAAGAAATAACAGATCCTTCATGAATACAAATTACAGTTCCTAAAAGAGGATTTTCTTTATTACTAGTAACAATGGTAATGTAAAATAAACCAGAAATTGTGTAAAAATGAGCAAAATTTTTAAATGTTTTTTAATCACGTGAACAAACTTATTCACTTATTTTACTTGCATTTTTTATTTAATGGAAACTTCCCAACTGCGGCATTGCGTTTTTTCGACGTTAGCCGAATATCGACGTTTTTGCGCAATGGAAACACAGCTACTGACAGATTCTGAATATGAAACACTCAGTGTTGCTGTATGAGCGCCTATTAGTGTGTGTTTGTTTTTTTTTTATTATTAAATGTGATGACGTACATTTTCTGGAGCGTTTTAACCACTGTACTTCCTGTCCTCCAGGCTGGGGTTCCCCATGATGGTGATGACATGCCTGGTCGCCATGTGTTACCTGCTGGCCACACACATCGGTCTGGGATGGAACATGTGAACCACGCCGGCCAAAGAGACGGAGCGTGTTGGCACACATCCATGTACGTTTACGTGTGCGTATCTGTGTGTGTGTGTGTGTGTGTGTAGCCACTCTCTCTAGGAGTTGCAGCTCACTGTAAATGTGATGTGTAAGCTGACCGACCAATCAGATTACAAGCAAAACATGAAGCACTGCAACCATGTTTTTTTTTTTTGTTCGTTTGTTTTTTTAAAGCACGGGGGATGTGTGGAGCATCAGGGACAGATTTACACGAATTTTGAACAAAAGTCGACTCTGAGAGAAGCGTTTCTTGGCTGCACTTCATGTCTGTGTTCGTGGTGCTACGGCGTCAAGAGGGAACAGCAGCTGCTCTCTGCCGTCTCTCATTTGGAAATCTGTTTACAAAAGATGTCAAATCATTTCTTCAATCACTTATTGTAACCTTTTAATGAAAGATGCAACTAGAGACTGCTGATTGTTTTGTACCAACTGAAACATCTGAAAAAGGCCCAGTGAAAGGGATTTTATACCAGTTTATTTCTGTATTTCACTGTTATGATCCCCAAATTTTCAAAGCAATAATTCGTTTTTCAGTTTTTTACACATTCTCCGATTGTGTCCGGTCATTTTAATTGTACTGATTGGTCCCAGACTGGGTCCCTTCACCCTGTCAAGCTCTGGTTGTTTTCTGTATTTATTGTACGGCTCAACAACTCGAATGTCTTCTGTGTTCTCCGAATAAACGTTTCAGAAGACGAATAATAAATGATGCCATATCTCTAGATTTTATTTTAGTCAGTGTGTTTTTCTTAAGTAGATGGAGGATGATGATGCAGCACGGACAAGCTAATTAACGTGTGAATTTAATTGTGTTTCTTATTTAATGGAAACGTCACAATTGCAAAATTCTGGGTTTTTTTTCTCAACATTAGCGGAATATTGTCAAAGTTTTGCTCACGTTTGTAAGGGAAATGCAGCTAGAGATTTCCCAAAAGGTCTTGTTTATTTAATTAACTAATCTTTAAGTTATGAATATATCTTTTTTCTTCAAACTCTGATCATTCAACACCATAAACACCACCAAAAATAGTCGGTGGCAGAATAATATGTTTGGCATTAGCAGAGACTTTGCCAAGTTTTAATGGGCACAGACTGAACCGAACCAAAAATGAATAAATGAATTTTTATTTCAAATGTGACACCATTTAATGAACTGGCTTTCTAATTTCACAGGATTTCCTGCCAAGAAGCATTTTTTGACCAAACCAAATTGTCCTACTTATTATGCAAAATATAGATTTAAAAAAAATGTGTTAAAGAAAACAGAAGCATCTCCTTGGATGTCAAACTGACTTTTTAAAAATCTGACAAATATACACCGAGTTCAGTTTAAAAAAAAATAAATGAAAAACAAAGTTATTCACAACAAACTAGCAACTAGTTGGAGGCAAGACGCTGTTGAGGATTAAATAAAAACCTGAAGTGGGGAATCAGAAAATCACTCAGCAACATTCTGCTTTTTATTTCAGTTTTATGCAGGTGTTGAAAGGAACGAATCAGTGAAAACATTTCAACCAAATTTACTGTCAGAAACTTTTCTTATAAAAAACAAACAAAAGAAACAAACGAAAATGGTCCCTTTGTTTAGCCAAATGTCTTACATGAACAAACCCTCCACAAATCCCAAACAATCCAGCGCCAGCTTGTTGGCTCGACTATTTCCTGTAAACTAAATAAGCCACTCGCATTATGGTGGCCTAAATAAATAGCTACCCTATTAGTTAAACAAAGCAGGCAGAACTAATTGTATGGTAAACAATTTGTGGACATGTGGTAATGTCTTACTTTTATGGTCCGAACACAGTTAAGTGGGTCCAGACACAAAAAGGTTGGGTGATGCAAAATAAAGATCTTCAATAGATGGGAACATAATTATTTCAGGGAGAAAGTATGTTGTTCATAAATACATTTACAGCTGTATTTTAATTATAGTTTTAGAGTATCAGTAAAAATGGGCTACACCAGTGTTTCTCAATCCTGGTCCTCACCGCCCCCCTGCTCTGCATGTTTTAGATGTGCCTCTATTCCAGAACAGCTGATTCAAATGATTGCATGACCACCAAGCCTGTTAATCACCCAGAGATACAATTCAGGTGTGAGGCAGAAGGGAAATACCTAAACCTGCAGGACAGGGTGGCGCTGAAGACCAGGGTTGAGAAACACTGGGCTACACATTCTTCCGATTTTTAAAAGTTTTGAAAAACATGTAAAATATCCCTTCCAAGGTTATTATGGTTAACACAAAATACCAAAAAGTAATAGAAATAAAAATGGTAATTAATGAGGGTAAACTATAACTGGAACTATTTCACGCATTTATAAAAGCAAAACATGCTAAAATTTAGGGGTGTGTAATTTTAGCGATTCTATAATCTTTATTGATATTTTTTTCCTCAGAAAGTATCGCTTTCATCTGTGATACATTAAATCTTACTTTGAGTTTTATGTCAAATCCACATGAATTAAATGGCAGCTTTCACACATAACATTTTTTACCCAGTTGCACATGTACTTTAAAAATGAGATGTAATGAAACAGTTACAATTAATTAGATAATGAATAAATTACATTATTTAATATAAGTGAATAAGACAAAAAAGTTCCTTTTCTGCAGAAACAAATACACAAAGCCAACATTAACATTTAAACAAAGCAAAAATATAACAAATGTATAACAAGAACAACATTTATTACACCAGTATTACACCATCAGTTCAATTAATTAAATCCAAGTCTATGGAACAGCCACACTCACTCTGTCCATCTAAAATCTTTCAGAAAATCTTGAATCGTATAATTTGCTGAATATCGTGATATATATATTGTATCATGATAATTTTAGCTGCATAATTAAAAAAGGTCAAAGTATGAAAAAACAAAAACTACGACTATATCAAATAAAATTAAAACTAAACAATATTTAACAAATAAAAACTAGCAAACACATTCTAGAAACTAGAACTGAATTAGACAAACAAAAAGTCACAGTGAAGTAAAACTAATATAATCCTGATCCCTTCCTCTTCATAATCACACATTACTTTGTGTTGGTGTATCAAATTAAGTCCCAAATTTGTGCTTGTAGTGTGACAAAGTCATGAAAACTTAAGGGTAGGAATACTACAAGACACTGTAATCCGCGTGCGTGTGTGTATTGAAACTACCTAGAAAATCAGACCAAACTGATTAATCTGCGTGCAGAAAATGTGGAATTCTGATTACTGGCTGATAATCCGACTGCACGAATTTATTAAAAACCGGTTCAATGGGAAAATACATTGGGGTTTCCTCAAACAAGTGTCTTCTTTCCCGTGGCTATAAGACTCCTGTTCATTAAATAGGGATTAAATGTGTTCTGGCCTCTGTAATTAAGACAAGCAGTGAAGGAGCTTAGTGGGATTCACTTTAAAGGTTATTTTTTAAAAAGCCTCACCTTACACACACTCTTACAACGGGGAATATTTGTTTCTTTTTCCGTCGAGGTTGTAGTGAAACTACGCCGTGTCTTTGTGAAGCGGCGATTGAACAATAAAGTTTGTCTTCAGAGTGTCGTTAGGGGGGCGGAAAGTGTCACAGCTGTGGAAAACAACAAAAACAGCAAGCGTACCGAGAGGCTGCAAATGAGCAAAATTAATGACTGCACTCTCCGGTGCAGATATTAGAACACCTCAGGCTATTCTTAGACAGCATAACTCTCACAGACAAACCACGTGAACAAGCTCCACTGGAGGAAAACAGCAGGTACAGCGACGGCTTTAACACCATTTCCTCCTTGTTTTATGTACGAGAGACTCAAATATGGACTTTATTGTTCATATTTACCGTTTATTCACCTGTAAAGGAACTTTTGCATTTTTAATTAAGTCCAAATGGTCTCTGTTTTGAATCTGCCTTACCATGTCCTCAGTGTTTTTTTTTTTTTTTTTAGGGAATAATGCCCAATCCAGAACAATGACAAACCGCATCGACTTGGCGCCTTATCTGCCCGATCTCCCACTATTTCTCCCCAGTCAAGATTTGGTTCCATCTGTCTGCTGCACTTTTCATTTCCTCTTCTCCTCCCGTCCACCTCCCTTTCTTCAGTAGCAGCTCGTAAAAAAATGTTGCAATCGCATGCCAGCCAAAGTTTAATTAAATCTTTTAATTCATTTTTTTTAGTCTGATGAGTATGCCAGATCATAACATTAACTGATTTTCTTTCATTTTCTGTGCTCAGACATGGTACAGCTGGTAAGCTTTAAAATGAGATATATTGTCATTATTTACACCTTTTCCAACACTATAACCTTTTTTTTTTTTTTTTTTTTGCTGCATTGCTTACAGTTGCTTTAAGGTGCTACTATTGTTGAAAGGTCAGGATTTCATCTTGAGTTTTTAGAAGAGGTATTTCCATCTCATTTACTCTCAGTCTCTTAAAGACAAGAAGTCTGCAGCTGGTTAAAATTGAAATATTGAGGGTAGTTATGTTTCTGACTTTTGTTTTTGATTTGTGTCTAATATCTAAGTTACTCTCAACATTTAAATTACATTTGCTCATGTGGTTGATGTCCATTGACTACAATGACCAAACTGTAGTCAATGGTCCATATTGACTACATTTGGATACAAATTGGTTACATTTGGCATTGTATCCAAATGGTTGGATACATTACCTCTTAAATAATGCATCCAACCATTTGAAATAAATTAAATAAAATCATTGGAGCCAAAAAACCAAACCTGAAGTATGTAAATGGCCTACATGGTAATGTATGATGACTGTAAAAAGAGAAACTATCATAGATGAAAAACATTACTTTATAAATATGATGTGGAGATTACAAAAAAAAACTTAATATCCCTCCTTAGTTTTATAAGTGCACATACAATGAGCTATGACAGTCATAAGATGAAAATAGTCCATTTTACATAACACTGCCCCTTTAAAAGTCTCTTTATTGGTGAAACCGACGCTGTAGTTACTTAGTATCGAATCCAGACCACATGTTTACAGCATCACCCACCACTACCTTTGGGCCTACATGCAAATCGCTAAATTTGCAAATCGCTAAAGAACTAACACTGCGCATGGCCCTGAACACACCGTCTCCACAGTGAAACACGGTGGTGGCAGCAACATGCTGATGGATGGAGGTTCATACAAGACAATCCCAGAGGACGACATGTTAGACTCAGCATGTTGAGGTTAGAATGGTCCAGTCAAAGGGAGCAAAGATTGAGCTTCATGTGAATTCAAATGGCATCTCAAGACTTCAGTCTGATTCGCAGGTTCAACCAGACAGGAGGATGTAATCTGATACAACACCTCATCGTGACGCCTCTAAGCCCGGAAAGTCTTAACGACTGCTACTCCACTCTGCTCAGAAACTTCCCAGAGCTGTTTGTGATAATTATGTTGCTGTTCTTGCCATTCAGGCAGCATTCCCTCATTGTTTCCACTTCAACCCACCAGACAAGACATTTCACAGCTAATGGCTGCCGTGCCTCTTCGTGGTCGGACCACGGTCTCGATCAGCGCTGATCAAAACTCACACGCTTTGTGCTGTTCTGTTCCGTAATAACACGCCATTTGCATATCTGTGACAGAAATGTATTAAAGTCTTTATGCCTTATTGTTTATAAGAATGTGTGAGGTGATGGGAAGTAAGACTGCCTGGCATCGACTTAATTGGATTTCTTATCTCAGCATTGTGTGCTTGATGAAAGAGACTATGGGTGCGAGCACAGAAGTCACGAGTCAAGCGGGGTTTAACTTTTCAAAACTGTTTTCTTCGTACTTGTGGTCAACGGTCGTTCAGGCAGGTTGATGTAATTTATCTGCTGATTAGGGAACAGGCACAGGCCTGCTATACGGGTCAGTTTTAACTTTAAAATGTTTCTACAAGCTATCTGATGAGATACTAAGTCAAGCTACTTATTGAGTCGACTTTTAAAATCTGTGTTTGCAACATTTGTTCTGCGGTATAGTAGTGTGAAAAAATAATTTTCCCTCTTTGGGATTTCCTCATTTTTTGTGCAATTGTCCTACTTCCGAGTTCGGCACATCGAACCAATTTAAATATTAGTGAAAGACAACACATGTAAACAAAAAGTGTAGTTTCTAAATGAAGGTGCTTGTTATTGAGGGAGAAAATCCAGCAAAGAACAATGAAAAGCGATTAGCTTAAACCGTGAGGCAGCGGTGGAAAATGACTGAACAACAGATGGGCTGATCAGAGGAGATGTTTAACAGCTGTGACTGGGAGAAAACTAATTAACACAAAGGAAGCTGAAGAGCTACAAACCTAAAAGGAAGAGAGAGGCCTGGCAAAAATATAAGAAAAATGAAATGTATAAGAAACAGAAAAGACTAAAATGTCTAACAATAAGGAAAAAGAAGCTGTGCTTCCATTGTAAATGTTCTCAAAAGTTTGTCAAAAAAGTGTTGAAATTGTGTCCGAAAAACACAATTTTGCAGCTTCCATTCAATAAGAAGTGAAATAAAAATCACACATGAATAACTTCACACAATAAATTATTAAAAAAAAAAATGTGCCATTGTCCACTTCCTGTTGTCTTCATCTTTTTTGGCGGTGGTGACATTTGGTTTTTGATCACGACTTGTGTGATACACAAAGTGTTTTGCAAAATAAAAACATTGGATATGGCCAAAAAAAAAAAAAAATCATTCTAGCACCAAAACATTTAATCAGAAAACAAGATTATTTTTGTTTTGAAATTGCTATGTTTCTAAATTCATATTTGATATATCAAATTGTGCAATTATACAGTCAATGGAAGCTCAGCTACAGAAAAATGAGCAGAATGTGGTAAAATTTGTAAAACAAAATTAACAAGGCTATGATGAAAACACAAACAGAATTTCTTCATCAGCCTGGAAATTCTAAATGCCAGTTTATCTCAGCATTGTGTGCTTGATGAAAGAGACTATGGGTGCGAGCACAGAGCTTAAAAAGTTAACTAGAGTGCTTATTCCTCTTTACATGAAATACGTCGCATAATAAAGTCCTCTGGTAATCAGAAAGTTGTGAGCTTCCTTTCGGTGCATGTTGTTTGTGGATGCCACAGGTTAAACGTAGCTCCAGCGTTCGGTGCTGAGGAACCAGAAAAACTGTGTAAATTCAGTCCATTTACCATTTATGATGTTTGGTTTAATGGCTCATTTCACGGAGGCACACTGTGATAAATACCCATTTACTTTCACTCTGCAGTTCGTTCAAAATGGAGGCATCCTGTTGTCAGGAAAAGTGAAGCACTGTGAATGATCAGCTCGAGGTGATGGCGGTTTTCGTCCGTGGCTTCACACATCTTGAAACACTGTCTCCACCTGAGCCGGGTTCGGCCTCGGAAGAAGGCTTTACGTCTTTATTTCTGACATGTAAGTGTAATTCGGAAAAATCGACCTTTAGATGCAATAAACGGTTGTGTTAAGTCCTGGATGTTTTGTGTGGCTGCAAAACACAAAGCTGGGACTCGTGTTTTGACCTGCGGGAAAACAGTAAGAAAAAAACAATTTGTTGATTTATTTATAGGTGTTTTCCCAGGGACAGCCAATCATGTCGCTGCTCTGTACTTCTGGATTGAAAAGCCTTATTGGATTTCAGACACGGGGAATTAAATTTAAAGGCAGACGTGGCGACACTTTGTTTCAATTTAAGACAAAAAACCCCCCAACAACCTTTAATAAATGTTTTTCTTTCACTGTTATGATTGTTTTTGCTGAGAAGCAGCAGCGATAGAAGATGACAGTCACTGCATTATTTTCTGACACATGTTGTAAATACTGAGTCACGAAGGGGATAGTTAACTTTTAAATCTGTTTTATGAATTGATTGTCAGCGCAAAGGGAAAGACATTCTCAGAAAAGTGGAAGGCAGATGGCCAACAGCGGCCTCCTGTTTTGGCTGATCTGAGCAAGTAAATGAGAAAAAGTCCTGAGATAAAAAAGCCAACGTCTCCTCCTCATCTCAGGTTTTCAGGAAACTAAGTAAATGCTGCAAATTTGCTTTGAATAATTGCTTTAATTGTAAACAAAAATTGATTACACTCCTTTATGTTTCTAAAAAAAACTTTTAATTCATTTTTTTTATCATTATCGCACATTCCAGATATAAAAAGTGACAGTAGTATGGGGGGGGGAAAAGCAGGAACATTGGGAATGAATCAGAAAAGCTTAAGCCAAAAGAACGACATGTAAAAAAAGCACACACACTCACAGGACACTCTTACACTTGTACTCCACCGTACCACTGGATATGACACATATACTGTACTGCATGTTACACTGATGTCACAGGTCTGAGCGGATTGAAGCAGATTAAGCGAAGTATCAGCTGTATAAGAAGAGAAAACGTGTAGACAAAAGAAATACAGAAGTTGAAAACCTTTCAGAAGTCTTGGAGTACTTTAGCACAAAGATTGTTCATCGATACACGAATGGCTAGGGTTAGGGCTAACCCTAACACCTTCAGAGTATCAAACATTGATATTTGTTACGCTGTAAGTTTGGCAGCTAAAGTACGACATACAGAAGACAAGGTTCCGGTATGGCAGAGTAAACTGAACAGAAGAGTCTTTGGCTTATTTATTCCGACAATGCTCACCGAAAGCGGAGCAGTGTTTGCACTTAGTTTATTGAACGTCAGTCAACAACAAAAAAAAACCAAAACAAAAAAATGCTCTAATATGCTGAATATTGTGTCTGCTTAAGGGCCAAAACAAGGCGAATCACTAAACACGCAATATTAGTTTTAAAGATGTTGACACGGAACATCGGCGACAGAGGGATGAGTTTACCTCCTCATCGCCAGCTCGGCGTCATGGACGCCCCGGATCTGCATAAGTCGTGGTTATCCTCGGCGCAGATGACGCGGCACCCTGGGCCGGTATTCTGACTATCTGTTTCCAGGCTCAGCCTTGGAGTGACAAACAAGAGCTGGGACCTGATCCCAGTCTGAATCCCCCTCTTTGCTTCCCCAATGTTTGGGGTAGTAATACTGCATTGTGTGCTGTCTGGTTGAGGGACACGATGGGAAAACGATCAAGAAAAACAATCAGAAAACAAATGCTGGTCATGGAGAAGCGGCGACTGCCAGAGGAAAATTATTTTTGCCAGTTTGACCAACACAACTTTGTCAAAAAATGTCACATTTCACATTAAAAGGTAATGGAGTTTACTTGCAAAAGACATAGACTACAAAAGAATCATTGTTTTAGCATTCTGCGCTTATTGGTGCAAGTACAGGTCTGCTGGAGAGACTTTGAGAACAAGAGATTTAATCTGTCTCACACTGCAAAAACACTAAATCTTAAGTATTATTGATCTAGATTTTAATGCAAACATTCTAATAAGCTTGAAAGAAGTCAAAACTAACTTACAAGAAACTTTTCACTCCATAGAAATAGGAGTTTGATCCTTAATGTTGATTCAAAAGTACTAGAACCAGTGGCAGATTTTTTTCTCTAATAAAACATCTGTTCCTCATTATAAGTGAAATAATCGGACAATTGAGATGGTACTTTGCATCAATATTAAATGATTAACTGAAAACGAACTATCTTGTTGATATGTTGCTTCTCAGGCAGTTTTGTCTTATTTCAAGACAAAACTGAAATGTTTGTACATTTCAGGTGTACAAACATGGTCTCACTGGAAACAAGACAAAAATACTCAGTAAGGTTTCGTGTTTTTGCAGTCATATATCTTATAATAGTATCATGTTACAGGAGCCAATATGTCTGACTTCATTGCAAGGCCCCCCATCTCAAGTAGCTGCCAGCATCCTCTTTATTTCATACTTAGTTTATCAGTATATGTGAAAAAAAGAAAAAGGAAAATAAATTTCTTTTTTCTTTTCTCTGCCTCTGATTCATCCATTGAAAATGCCTCAATAGTCTCTGAATCACCAAACTGTATTCCTCCTGACAGAGGGCATCTACTCTCACGTCTCCAAGTACCTTCTGAAGTAAACCACAGTGCCTCAGCACAGAACACATTTATAGAGAAAACTAGGCTGATGCCTGTAGGAATTTTCTGACATGATAGTTCTTAGGGTTAATAATCAATTGGGAAGCATTATTCATGATAATAAAGCGTCTTTGCAGCATGGTCCTCTCCTGTTGTGTTTACTGATGCATCTAAATTGTGTGGTAAATGTTTCTAAATGTGAAGTAATTGAGATGTGGAGCTATCACATCTGTGTTGGTCCTGTTTTGTATAGTGCATATAGACTGGGAGGAAAGGTGTTGGACTTACTTTAACTGCGTCTAAACAGATTATCGGGTTTTTTTATGTCCATATTTGGTGATCAACTGACCTTCAGGGACTTAAAGTGTAACGCTAAATGAGTAGCTTTACGTTGAAAAATGTTTGTAGGTTGTATGTATCAGAAAGTTACTTGGGCTACTTGTAAACGAAGCCACTCAAGTGCATCTTTGTCGGCGCAGACAAAACGCGTGCATAGATTAAGTAACTGATGGGTTATTGCGCCGACATTTGAGCAGAACAATGGTGAATGTGTGTAGAATCAGAGTTGGTAAATCTTTTGAATTGACCAGAATTCAAAAAATTCTGGTAAATCTTTTGAAATGTCCAAGTTTATTCTCTATAAAAGGGGTTTAAACTCATTTTCGTTTTGGGCCAAATCAAGATCGCGAACGCTCTTAAAGGGCCGGATGTGCCAGAATGTATCGATAAAACCTGTTCACAAACTGTTAAAATATCAACAAATTCTTACAATTAAATATTATTGAACATCTTTTCAGTCCTTCTAGGATTTTGTGATTTTTTTTTGCAATAAAAATCAATAATCAATTTTGATTTTTTTTTTTTTTTTTTTTTTTTTAGCAAAGTCTGCAATAAATGCCTAAGTGTTCACACTAAAAAGTGTGGGGATTTGTTGATTTTGTGTGAATTTCCATGATAATTCTCAAAAAACTGAAGGGACTGATTGATATAATTTGGTAGTAAACAGATAAAAGAACCTGCATTAAATTGACTGATAACATAATATTTGAGTCTATAATCTAGAGGGCCACATCAAAAGCTATGGTGGACCAAATTTGGCCCACAGGCCTCGAGTTTTACACACGTGAACAAGATGCATTGGAGGTGGATGCTGGAACATCATTGCCTTAAGTTGGATTGAAACAAGATTTTTTGAGTAAAATATGTTGAGAAGTGTAGATTCTCAGTACAGAATGTGTTGAGAGACGTGTCTAACACAAAGCGTTCTTTATTAAGACGAGGGATTAGGCCTTTGGCTTCTTCAAGATACTCAAAAGTCTTTTTCACAAAACACTGAGGCAGGATGAAGAGGCCTTCTGCTGCCCCTGTGCTGTTGCCAGGTGATAGAAGAGACTTAGCCAGGCTGTGTAAGGGTGAGCCGGTGTTGCAGATCAAGTGTGTGCCTCGGCGACCACCGAACTCTTCGGTACGTCGTTTCCTGCCGTTCAGGCAGTGGAGTCTGCAGAGACAGAGCAGATCGCTGCTCTTCAGTCTGGTGTGTTTCAGTTTTGGTGGAAGTGAATGCATTTCAGAAACAGATTTCCAACACACACCGCTGAGGTCCACTTGCCGCCGCCATTCGTTTCATGACGCAGGCTTAATCTTTGAAAGCTCAAGCGTTTGCGACCAGTGGCGCCCCCCAGAGACGGGGCTCGTACTGCAGCCTGTGTTTTGTGAACAAGGCAGCAGAAACTACAGGTAACTCACAGATGAACCGACAGAAACATTTAACTTCTTTTGGAATATTACAGGGAAATAAAAGCAGAAACGGTCTCTGTCGTGTTGCATTAAGTTTCACAGCTTTCTATGCTGCCAGACGCAATTTACACTTGTGAGAGTAGAGAATCATCAGTGGCATCAGCAGTGACTGCTGTGGAGGAAATCCTCCAGCCAGAGAGGCTCAGCCTGTTAAAGATGTTTCACACCATCCCGGTGTTAAACTGCCAGCGCTGCGAACTTTTTGGCTCCTGTGTTAATCGAAAATATACATGAGGTCAATTAAAAACCCAAAAAAGATTTAACTCTTTGGTGGGAACCTGCAGACACAAAGATCTTGTAGCTTTGCACTAAAACGTTTTAGGAACATCAATTTCAAATCTGCGTGAAGGAAGTTTCATATGCTTTAAGAACAACAACTCAGTTCATCATTTGGTTATTCTAGTTTGATTAAGAATCCTAATCCTAATCTAGATGAGCTCCAACCTAACCGAGCACCAGAACCCAAATTACGAGATTTGATGAATATGAGCATTTATGATTATCTTTATAACTTGTAATAATTTACTGCAAAGGAAAATGTATTGATATGTGCTGCAAAAAAAAAAGAAAAAAAAAAGAAGCCCAAAACAAAATCTTACCAAATATTATTGGTGTGGTTTCTAGTGCAAATATCTTAGTACACTTGAAATAAGATAAAACTAACAAGTAACTTTTCAGCACAATATAGAAACTTGTTTTAAGTCAATAATTGCTTAATATTGAAGGAAAAGGTTTTTTTCCCCATTGGTATATTTATTGTTATAAGTGAATCAATGAGTCAACAGACTGTACTTTTTCATCAAGTATAGAAATCTAAACCAATAATACTTGGTAAGATTTTGTGTTTTTGCAGTGTGGAAGGTCTTTAGGTGATGAAAAAGTTTGATTACAGTTATGAAATCAAAATAGGAAGAGACCATTTACAGGTACAGAGCTGAAGAGATTAAAATGACTAAAATTGTATCTACAATATTGATATATGGACAATGTATCTGATGTGTATGTCACCCCAAACCTCTATTTCCTCTGTGAATAATCATCGGCTGCTGTGTAAATGATCTACCAATTTAAATGTTAACAAAGTAGTGTTAGCATAAATTATCAATGTGTTTTTTTAAAGACTGGAGTTGTTTTCAGTGGTAGGAGTCTGCTGTGGTTTCAGCCATAATCAGACGAGCCGTTAGCAACGACCTCTGGGTCCATTTAATCATGATTTATATTCTGTAGAATGAAGATAAGATACTGCCGACACCTTTTACCCTCATTTCACAGTTTCTTTTTGAACCATCTCTCTAACGACAAGCGTAGCATCTCGAAGGACGCCTTATTGGACAAATCTTCATCCTACAAACAGTTTGAAGACTAAACATCTGTACAGCTGTTAAAGACAGAGTCTGACTAACAAAGCAAAACGCATTAAAAGCACAGTGTTGCATTCAAATAACAGCCGTATAAATGCCTAATGTGACGGGTTATGCAATCTATTAATCACCCTGAATGCCAAACAAAGGAACAAAACAGAAGTGCTGCTGTCAGGCTGAATGAGCAATCACACTTTCATTACACTTTTCAGCATCTTGTTGATCAGCAGCCACTCTGCCCTCCTCTGTCGGTGCGGCGATTTCCTCCAGTAACGTAACAGTGACCACTCAGTTTCACATTGACTGCATAATGCTACAGTTTGATTAGTTAATCAGTCTCCATGCAGTGATGCTACCTCTAGGAGTTAAAAGAGAGGCAGGGAGTCGTTAGCTTTAAATCTGCCACGGTAACCGGCCGCTGCGCGCATCCTGTTCTGTGTGCAGTACAGGATGTGCTGTACTGCCAGGTTCTGTTGGAGTTCAGAACCTGGTAGACGTCGGGGTTTTAAGATTTTCCTCTACCAGCAAAGAAACGACGTGGCACTTGTGTGAAACAACTGACAGGAAAACAAAGACAGTCTGAAACAAAGTTCAAAAAACATGAAATCCTACAAAATATTGTTGATCTAGTTTCTAGTGCAAACATGTTAGAACATTAAAACAAGACAAAACTAACTTAAAGTACATTTTCAGCAAGATATAGGAGCTTGTTTTAGGTCAATATTTCCTTACTATTTATCTATAATAAAGTATTAGTTCCACTGGCAGATTATTTCACTTATAACATGGGAAAAATGTCTTTTTAGTAAAATAATCTGCCAGTGAAACTAGTACTTTGTCATCGATATTTAAACAAGCTGAAAAGTTACTTTTAAGTTAGTTTTGTTTTATTTTAAGCGTTCTAAGATTTTTGCACTAGAACCTAGATCCAAAATACTTAGCAAGATTGTGTGTTTTAGTGGTGTGATAAAGTTTACTGGCTGAAGCAAAAAGCACGATTTGTTAAAAAAGACACTCGGCTCCCTAGTTATTTTCAGAGGTAAATCAGCTGAGTGGGTTAAAGTAACCCACTCAGCGTCGAGTGAGAACATAGGAAAATTAAATTGCTATATAACCAGTTTATATTAAAACAATCATTCAATCTCCAAATGTGGCAAAACCTCATCAGGATAATTGTCAGTTGTTTGCATCCAAGCAAATTAGGAGGCGACAACGATGAGGCCCAATAAACGTGATTGGGCCCACAGATAATGTATAATCCTATTAGATTTAACCTAATATGCTGAACAGATTAACATAATTCCTTACTTATTTATTTCAGTGTGTGTGAGTGTCTGTGGATGTGTGTATGTTTGTGTTGCATGAGTTACAATTGGTATACAATGAAAACACAATGTGAGATTGTGAAATAGGAGGTTAAACAAGGTTTGAACTTTACAGTAAGGAGGTTTGCTTTTGTAAAAAAATAAATATTGAAGGTGGCTGTAAGTCACAAGTGTGTTTTTGTACTTCTTGGTCACATTTGATGAGAGGAACTGCATGATATCAAACCATTTTCAGACTAAACATTTATATATATTTGTTTTAAGGCAAGTTATCCTTATCTGAAACAGACTAAACTAAATAAATGATCCCTATAAGAAAACAAGCCAGAAAGAAACTGACATTACAAACCTAAATACAATGAAAACCTACATCAACACCTCACAGAATGAAATATGGAGTCGACACTAGCATGGCGTCCATCCATCTGCCTTAAATTAACACGTTTAAAACCAATATACCTTAAAAATCTTAACCTTTAACCTTTAAGAAACAAACCAACAAACAGAGCTACTAACATGGATTATAATCGAGAGTAAAAATGGCAGAACGTGTCATTCATCGTTGTAATAATGTAAAAAATTTTTTTTTACAAAATTTAAAACTTGACATAACTGCTTGTGCGTAAATAGAAAAGCAACAATTATTTATATTTCTGCTGAAGTACTTATAATTATGAGTATAGTTTATAGAATAAACACCCAATAAATATATCAAGTCTAACAAATGAGGTGCTAAAGTTGGAACGCCGAGCGGATCATATGGTGTTGGGTGTTTTTCAAGTCCAGAAATATTTCTAAGCGGTCGAGTTTGTCTTACTTTGTGAAGGCAGAGGCAAAATGGTAGCAGCCTTCGTTCAACCAGCTGCAGTGTGCAGTAACAGGTGGGGGAGGGGACAAGCTGCATTTTTCTATGATGCACACAGTCAGAGAAAACATACATTACTCTGGAACTTTGTCTGGCATATTATTAAACCTTTAAGTCCTAAACGGAGCGCCAGTGATCCAGCCAAACCTGTAGTACCTTAACTCTGCCACACGTAGCGCTATCTGACAAAATTCCAACTTTTGCTTCTGAAAGGGGAGACGTTGCGCTTTACAGCCAATATCGGGTTACTACAGTAATTGTTTAAGTCACAGGACATTTAAAGAACTGCATAGAATTAAAATAAGTAAAAAAAAATATCCAGGTGGACATTTTAAATTTAGAAGTAAAAGGTTTTAAAAGGACTGCAAACCAAATATAACTGCAAAAATGTAAAACCTTGATACGAGTAACACCTCATAGCTAGTCCCATCAAATAGCTGAAAGTAACAGTGAAAGTATTTCAATAATAAGTGTGTTTATTGTACCACGTGACTACTTCATAAACTTATTGATAATCAGTCAAAGCCAGGCTCTCCCGATCTACTCTATAAATGATAACTCCCTGATTATTGTTACGGATGGTATCTACCCCTCCAAAGGAAGGCACTAGGAACGGTTTGTGTGTCCTTGGATTTTCATTGGCTCGACTCGACCGACGGCTGGATAACAGTATTCCTACAGCACAGAGACGTCTACCTGCCTGAGCAGACTGGGGTCCCGGTGTGCGGCTCGCTGCCCATTTGTCTTCACAGTCCTTTCTGAGTCGACACAGCACACACAGGGGAAACTCTGCTGTGCTGGACCATCACGCCTAATGTCTCCACAGAAGAAACCTCCACCTGCAGAAACAGGCTGGATGTTGCTCTCTTATCCAGGTAGCTCCTTCTGAACAGCTTATTTGCTGTCGTAGTTCCTTACATCACCACTAAAACCCATTACTTTCTGACTTTTCTGCCGAGTGTGTTGTACTAAAGGTAGAGATATCCGACCCAGTACACAATGTTGAACAGCAAGAAGGACGTGGGGAAAAACACACGCGAGTACGCGTCCAGTTCCATTAGGTCTATGTGGACTCTTCCTCTTCGCCAGGCGCCTCCTTTGCATTCTTCAAAGCAGCAAAAGAAGCTCTGGCAGTCTTTCCCGTCTAGACACTCGTAGACGCAGGCGTCCTCGAACTCCTGCCAGTACATGGCATTGTTTAGAGCGATGACGGTGTGCGGAGGAGGTCTCACATCCAGCAAAGAGAAATTCTGAAACACAAGATGTTGTAAAATTAGATTGAATGTTTCGCAGCTAAAAAAATACATTGAATTTCCAGGGAAATGGACAGTTCTGTTATTCGCAGTGCCTACTCCCCTCCCCGCCTAGCTAACACTGGACCAACTCTCCATACAGTGGGTACTGACGTTTGTTAAGTCTGTAGAGTTTCATCCTGGTCAGGACCGTCACATGGTTGTCATGGAGGTTTTAGCTGATCTCAATCTTTAATTTTAGTGCAACAGAATACCAAACCAGACCAACCATGACCAATGAATGACAGACTGCTTAAAAACTGCAAGGTTTCCCCCTGAAAACTTGCCAAGCGTCGGCCAGCTGTGTTTTTGAGTTAAAAAATGTTTAAAGTTGACAGGAAACATGAAAATATCACTTGATAATTAAGTGTCCTTAAAATATTGGATAATTAATACCTGAACAAAGAGTCTTAAAAATTGGAAACATTAAAAAAACAAAAACAAAAACAAAAAAAACTTAAATAAGCAATGCTTTAGCCTGGTGGGGGCACAAGTAAAGCCTGGTGGCTCACCAGGCTTATAATACACAGAGGGAAACCCTGAGACGGGTAGAACTAAAATCGGAGAAACCATTTCTGGGAATGCACAACTGCAGAATGATGAGCAAAACAAGAATATTTACATTAAATGAACAACAAACGAAAAAATACATTATTTACAAATCAGGACAGACGGAGCATATTTTAATTTAATCCCTTTAGTTACTCAAAACATAACAACAAAAAAGTACCCAAATTTTGAAGCACACCTGCTGTGGTGCAGTCTCAGAACTAATAAAAACTGAATAGCACTGAATTCTTAGAAAAGCTTCAAGCAACTGAGACAAATTTTTTGCAATTCATTAATTTAATCTGAGATTATATTTTATCCCCACTTTACCTGTAATCTTGCTTCAGAGAGAAACATCTGTAATTTGGAGTTGCATTTTATCTTGACAGAATAATAACACAATTCTGCAGCTTCAAGAATTGACATTTGTTTACTCTTGTTGGAAAAACTCAATGCTGACTGTATGCTACGGTCTGTAGTGAATCCCCAAAGGACGAGTCCTTACGGTCTGGACACCGACACAATGATAAATCACTACATGCACTAATGGCATGAAGCGGTACGGCGTAGACCTTGTGTCTCCTAAGTGGGCGAGGTTTCATTGTTGTAAAAGTGGGGCTGTCTGGGTGGATGACGGAGGAATTTGTGCTGTATGATGTTATAGGTGGAAGTCTGAGGTAAAAAATAAATGTCTAAATGAAATTTACGTTCTACTGGGAATATAGATTCATATTCCCCTTTGCCTTAGAAGTTCTCATCTTTGCAGAAATGTAGACTTTAAACTGAATGAATTTGCTCTGAATTAATTGAGCTTAATGACGGTATGACAACAAATGATTGTTACATTAAATTATAAACCAAAGACTTGCTGCTGATCCAAAAATGAATGTTGAATGTTTCTATTTCAACTTTCAATCTTTCATTACCTAATACATCAATTTATCCAATCACTGAATATTTATTTATTCATCATATTTTTTTTTGTAGAAATCAATTTTCACTTTGACAGTTTTACGTGATTTCCCTTTTCCCGATAGTTTTGTCGAGTTAATCTCAATAACTCAAACGACATGAATTTGAAGGATAGAATCAAACTCAACATAAACACCAAGCATCTCGCGATCTCGAAAAAACAAACTTTGGTTTTTTTATTATCTCGAGAAAATCGTCGGGAAATTAACTCAACAAAAACCGTTGGGAAAAAGTATGAGGAGAACATACTTTTTCAGCTTCTGTATTAAAGGGGATTTAGTTTAGTTTTTTTTTTGTTTTTGTCCTTAAAGCCAAATTTTGTTGATTGATTTTAAAAGCAATACAAAGATAGCACATCCAAGGGGGTTAGTGCTTTTTATAGACACTGTAGATCTTTTATATAATTAAATAAATTAATTTTTGTTTCAGCTCGGCGAATGGCTCCACCTAAGGAGAGGAGCCCTAACATTTGGGGCTTCAGTTATGCTGTAATTCTATTTTATATATATAAATCCCACTGTTGGGCTGTAACACCCACAACCTCTGGGGAGTCAAATTAAAGGGCGGATGCGTAAGTCACAAAGTCGTTTTAATCCTAGTTGGAAACCACAGAGTAAAAGCTTGACTGACACACATAGAGAATCTCGCTCAGGCCGAACGCACCAGCCTTTTAGGTTCCATGTAGCTCGGCCTCTGAATGCTGTATGAGTAGTAATTTAGCGTTGCGTACTCCATCAAGGCAGCAAAGACAAACAGGAAGCAAACGGTGACGAAAAGGTCCATGGCGGTGATGTAAGACACTCTGGGTAACGACGTCCTGGCCACACTACTCAGAGTGGTCATGGTGAGGACTGTGGTGATCCCTGAGAGAGCAAAAAGGAAAGAAATGCATTCAGTTGGAGCAAAATAACCTTTTTTTTTAAATTGAACAAAATCACAGTCCAAAGAGCTGAGTACCTTTTAAATGTACACCTTTTCAGATCGATCTGAGTTTCCGGCTGCGGTTATGATTAAAGAGCTGAAAACTGAAAGCCTTATAAACCTCGATAAGCTCGTATCGACGTACTTAATGAGAACGATTTTTAGTTTCTTATATTCAAGTTTTTCCATTCAAGAGTTTTAACGCCGGTCAGGATGGGAAAAAGTAAAACATCTGTTACTGTTTCACTGGCGTTCCCACGGTAACCATCTGGCATCTCGTACTTTTCCGTTATCCCTGGGCTGCCGCTGTGATTGCCCTCATCCTCCTTTCTGCGGCAAACATTTCAAGGTGTTGCCATAGCAGCAGGTAAACACCTGAGTAGCGTCCATGTTGACTGATTCCTTACAGGAAATTAATCATTTTCCTCAGTAAACCTGCGGACCTTGGTCATTTTATGCATTCACTGTCTTCCTCCTGAATGAGCCATTGAAATTGATGAACATCCTTTAAAGAGATTAGGATTTCTTTCCCACCTACAATACTGTCAGAAGAGTTGTGATAAAAACTAAATACGACATCGATTTAATAGTTTAGCCAGTCAGTTAGAGGTCTGGACTTTGACTGGGTCGTGACAACGCCTCTGTTATTTTGTTTTCCAGGCACTTAGCGGACCGGAGACCGCTCCAGAAGCAGGAAGCGGACTGTAGCGCAGGGCATTCTGGGTAAATACAACCAAAACAAACGCTAAGAGTCTAGTGCTAGCGGGAAAAAAGATGAAAGAGAAATCCTTACAAACACTAAAACCTGGTTAGAATTTGTGAAGAGGGAGGTTGCGCTCATGACTTCTTCAGAGGTTTCCGTGTCGTTACAATCAGGCGTCCCTACTGCAGCGCCACCACAGGCGAGGAGGTGGAACAGGTTTCTCTATTCTTGTGGATTATTTCACACACAGTGAAACACAGTAGCTGAAAATGTAGCAACTTCGTCCCCAACTGAACTGAATTTACCAGAATATTTTATAAAACGACGTTAGAGGCAACTTCTCACACCTGAGCTGGTACGCCAAACTTGAGATTTTCTCCTGGCAACTCTTCTAAGCAAACGGTGATATTTCAGTCTTTATCTGATGTAGACGTCAGAAACTTAAACGTTTATCATGCAAACTAAGTCTTATAGCGTCAGAGATGGAGCTCCTCCAGACATACACAGTCTGATCTGCGGGGAATTTACCAAAAAGATTGCCAGCCAGCTATCTTAAATGTTTTCCACTTAAATATTTCCTCAGCGTCCAACGATAGACATCAAATAGATTGAAGAATGTCTTATAACCCTTCCAGGATTGATGGGCAGCAACAATTTCTTCTCCAAGCCGTTTTGCTAATGTTTTTCCTGCTGGCATTTTGTCAACACACACCTGTACGCTGCAGAAACTCCTGCTGGTATGGAGTCGGTCACACTTGTTGATGATTATTTAATTGAGTGCATCCAATTAGCAGCACCTGGATGCTAATTTGTCTCTTATATCCCAGGATGGCACCAAGGTTTCCCCTTCATTTTTTCCCAGTTTTCCCAGTGTAATATAATGATGGAACCACAGCATCGAGGCAAAACACAACATACAGACGCTGGTACTGGCTAATGGAGCAAACAACAGAGATCAAATTCAATTCAAGAATACTTTAACGATCCCAAACGGAAACTAAATGTTGTTGTAGCTCGTGTTAATCCAAACTCTTCAAAGCGCTATTGCAGATGGTGATGGCTGCTGGCAGGACCGAGCTCTTGTATTATGGCGAATAATAATAATAAATACGATCACACATAAACTCATCTTTTGAAAACACACTGAAAAAAGCAAAACAGACGATTCATCTTAAGTATATTGTGTTAACTGGTCACGAGTAATCAAATTAAAAAGTACTTTTATTATTTCATTTAGGTTGTTATGTTAAACAAACGTAAATAAAGTAACTTTGACAAACTTACTTTGATTTGATTTTATGACAGAAATTAACTTTTTTTTTTTTAATTGGAGCTCCATTTCCTTTTCTCAGTGCAGTTGCAGATGAGCGTAGAAATTAATTATATGATTAATAAAGTCAATAGTGAAGAAAAGTAAAATCATTTACCTTTATAAGTGCCAGTGGTCTGCACAACAACAGAAAGAGCATGCACAGAAATAAAAACGGCACAACACGACAGAAGCAGCGCTAGAAAAAAACAAATTAATTGGAAAAAGGTAAAGTGATATGAGATGATGAGTAAAATGCTAATCAACAAAATGTAGAAATTTTGCACTTATGTTCTGAAATATAAATGACCTAGAGCTGTTCTGGCCGGAGTGGCGTCCTTTTTGATCCAGAAGGAAACCCAGGAGAGAACCACGGTGAGGATGCAGGGGATGTAGGTCTGGATGGTGAAGTAGCCCATCCTTCTGCTCAGGTCAAAGTACACCGTCATCACCACGTAGTCACCTGAGGTTACAAATATTATGGCAATTACCAAAAACATAAAAAAAGGAGCAAATTACACACGCTGAAAGTCGAGCAGTAGAGTTGAGTACTGAGTCGCATCAGGAAAACCTTCCCTGTAACAAACCAAACACAGATTTTCTTACTGTTTGTGTTAATCCAAACCATTTATATGAATCTTGTCATTTCCGTTCCACATGCTGCTGCTGCAGCTTCCAGACGTGTCGTTCTGATTGTGCAGATTGCTTGTTTTTCCTAATGGAAAACGTGAGCAATGTCCGGCGCTGTGTCCAGAAATGCGGCGCCCTAATAGAAAAGCATGTTGCGCCCAGTGTGTTGATCCACTGTGAACGCCAAAACACCACAGAGCAGATTAAGACATGAGGATCCTGCAGAGTCACCGGATCAGAGCTGTGTCTTGAGAAAGAAATAAGCTCAGCAACAGGAAACAAAAGGGAATTT
The DNA here is from genome assembly GCF_000485575.1 of Poecilia formosa. Classification (NCBI taxonomy): domain Eukaryota; kingdom Metazoa; phylum Chordata; class Actinopteri; order Cyprinodontiformes; family Poeciliidae; genus Poecilia; species Poecilia formosa. The sequence continues at coordinate 150,409 of NW_006800161.1, read as the reverse complement.
TGATGTGTGTTACTAATTATGCGCTCCTGTTTGAAATATGAATGTTTTTTTTCAAGGATGTGTCCACTATCCACAACCTTTTCAGATTATTTTTAACTTTTTACATTTAAGCCCTTTAGTGGTCAAATAATCGTCAGGCTGGTTTAACTTGTAGTTTAACTTCCATAAACTACAGAGTTAAATGTAAAGAAAGGAGATGCCAGGTCGTTGTTTCCCTCCGGCATCGGGGTCTTTCTGCACAGAAACCAAAACTAAAGACTAAAAAAGTGCGACAGGTGAATGACAGTAAATGTGTGGTCAGAAGGTTTTGGATCAGGGTTTTACAGAGCCGTCATTTAAATCTTTAAACTGTTAAGAAATGGATTCAGAGGGAAAGAAAATATGCACAACACTTTAAGATTTGTGTGAAAATAAAATGAGAGGAAATTTCAGATAGTCTGAACACAGAATTATGTCTAGCAAGAGATGGCTCTATTTTAGCATGCTTAAAAAAAACCTTACTGCATCTTTGCTAAAGTCTTATTTTCATATGTTACTTCTTGTCTGTTTTTCTTCTCGAGTCTTATGTACATAATTTTTCTTTGTCTTTTTGTCAACAACATAAACAATACTCTACAATGGCAAAGGAGCAAATGAAAATCAGACAACAACTAAAAGCACATCATGATTCATGTCATTCAGGGTCAGACAGAAATAAACTTGATGCAGCCACTTTCTAATTTAGTTAACTTTAAAGTATTTACACATGAATGGAAGTCTACTGAGAAACCACTGAATTATCTGCAGCGTTAGATTAAATGTGAAGCTCAAAATTTCATCACTACGTTCAAACTTGTTTTATTTTCGTCTCTTCAAAACCAAGAAGAGAAAAACACCGGCGACATGAACATTTTATAGTCTGACCATTTTTATGCAGTTCTTTAGACACCAATTGTTTTTTGTTAAAAGGTGAATATTGTGCAAAATTTTTAAATTAAGCTCTTTTCATTTTATTTGACATACAGTTCTGAAAGTGAACCATTCATGCTAGTCTTATCTCCTTCATATATTTGGTTTATATATATCTATGCAGACATTTCTGCTCATAAATCTTTACAACTTGAAGGAGCGTTTTGGTGTTCAGATGGGACCATCGTCTCATGCGTGTCCACAAAACGACTCCAGGTCGTAAGCGTCGGCCTTTACCCGCCGTCGTCTTTATGACGTCCGTTGTGTTTCTGAGGCCCATGAAGTCGAACTGGTACAGACGCCAGGACTTCTGGTCGGCCGCCTCCACTGAGTTCTTCCTCCACTTGTAAATCATCTCGTCTTGCGAGTATCCGTCTGGAATTACACAGAATTGCACATCCTAATGATCGATCCCCCACAAACACACACACACACAGACAGAACTGGGGCCACCCAGAGCTACATTTGTCTTGAGCTGGAGGCTGGCTTAATGAAAAGCCCAGCCTGGAATGAAGACAACAAGGAGAAGAAAAGTGAGTTAAATGAAAGCTTTGGCTCAGTAACGTGGCGAGTCGTTGTTGGTCTTGTTGTGGGCTCAAACTTTGCACAACGCGAACCGAGCCTTGGGAGGGTTTTTACAATCAGTCATTGCAAGTTAATGTTGGGGTTTCTTTGCCAAACTCCTACTGGAGATATTATCATCTCCAATAGAATCACTGACTGAATTATAATCCTGCTTGATAGTGATTTAACGTAATCAATTTTAAATAAACAATGTGAATTGTTGGGAAAATGGTCCTCTAATCGGTCATAATTCATCAGCTAATCCCCATTTAACGCCAACTATTTGATTAAATCAAACACAACCTCATCGCTACACTCACTGCATGATTGGTTTGGATATTCAGCAGGTCATTTGCATAATGATCGGTTCATGAGAATACTCCTGATTTATAAGTCAAAAAAATTCAGACGACGTAATCATCAGGACCAAACGTCACGTTCACACGTCTCGTCTCGTCTGATTGTACCTCTCTGGAATCAAAGAGAGTTGACAAGACGATCACAGTCCCTTCAGAAGGCGACTCGTTCTCCTCAAACTGGGTCAAACACAGAAAACACACTCTCTACTCTGCACTAGCACTCAAAGGTGAACACACACCTGTTAAAAATTACAGGCTTTTAAGATTGATGAAATGTTCACCCGCATATATTATTTCAAACCTTTTTCCTCCAGTAATGCAGATATATCTTAAACTGAACAACAACAAAAATCTATGAGAGGGAAGAAATCTAAAAAAAAAAACCTAAAAGAGCTGCTTTGATAAAATGTGCAAAAATGAACACTTTGAAAACCCAGATTTATTCTTAATCAGTTTTAATCTGCCATCAAATTTACTGGATCCAATTCATTTGTCATAGACTTCAGTGGGATCATTTAGACCATGTCTTACTGTGCGTTCACACCAAGCGCGTTCTGCGCGTCAAGAGCGTCAAGAGCGTCCAGCGGAAAACAATGGCTAAAGCTGACGCGCCCTTCACATGACCTTTGAACGTAAGCCAGACGCGCGAAACGCTCGGCGTAGAGCAAAACGTCAAGCGTCTGCATTCAAAGTGAAAAGGAATCGAACTGGAAGCGTCGGATGCGTTTGGCGTGAACGCACCATTACAGTGAGGATCAAAATGATCTCATATTAAAAGAATAAAATAAAATAAAATAAAAAACTAAATGCATTACTTATTTATACTGTGGCTCAACATATAGGCAGTCATCTGTAATTGGAGAAAATATGGGACAATAGTGACATTTCAAAGAACCACTGAAATGCAGCCTGGCAGCACCAAGTAAACAAAAAGGCCTGAAATCATTCACCGATCTGAGAAACTCAAGAACAGATGAGAAACAAAGTCACTGACATCTATCAGCTTTGACAGTTAAAAAACCATCTCAAGCTCAATTCAAGAGTTTTATCCCTTTAAATATCCGTCAAAAATACACAACAGAGGCATCTGTAAACCATTTATTTTTATTAATAAAAAAATTGCTGAGATTAGGTATCAATTTAGAAAAGTAGCTTTTATAGTATCCCTACTTGGAGCAGCCTTTGCTTTAGATGTGATTTTTAAACACGTCTTCGTCTCTTTTGTCTCTCCACATTAACATGAAGTATCTGTGTGGCATCCTGATTGTTCCAGAGCCCGACAGGTACGGCGGCTCCAAAAATAAATAAAACTTTTTCCAAACAAGAAGAGAGACATCACCATGGAAACGTGCGGACTGATCTTCGGGTAAGGAAATGCGTCTAATGGATCTCAGCGGGATGTTTCCACAGACGAGGCAGTCCAGCAAGTACGTTTTAAGCCCTAATAGGCTTCATGGGGCGCAATCACACCGAATGGCTCTCTGATGCCACAAGATGACACATTATCCACACCTCACGCCTCATTTTCAGCCCCGCACTCCTTTCTTCAAAGCAGCGCTGAGATCGCCGTCAGATGGACGGGAGAGCCTTTAAGAAGCTGAGCAGCAAAACACAGGAAGTAAACAATCATGTCACAGAAGGCGACAGCGGTGGACGGAGAATGAGACACAATCACAGAGCACACAGTAAGGACACTGCATCAAAGTCTGGGTTTTTATGATGCATTTAAATGTGGATATTTAATTATTTCTCAGAAATTTAGGTGATATAAATAAATATTAAGAACTTAAGGGATTTTTTTAGAATTACATTTTGTATTCTTATAAAAAACAAAAAAAGTAAATCTTCAGACAAGTGAAAAGATAAAAAAGAAAAAAAAAATTCCAAGTCTTTCTGTACAAGCAAGTTCAGTCTGAAAGCAGAAAACAAGATGGTGAAAAATGTCTCCAGAAACCTGAAAATTTACACATGGGATATTGTAGGAAGTTCTTGCTATTTGTTATTTAGAAATTATTTCTGAGTCTAACAAATATGCAATGATATCTAATGATGATAATAATCATCATTACCATGTATGAACACGTTATTCAGATTGCTGATGCTGGAATCAAATCCACAACTTTCTAGCTCAAAGATTTCTTAGAGTTAGAGTTAGAAGATTCACTGCATTTTTTTGTAGCCATCAACAAGATCCAGGCATAATCCTGGCTGATATTTTACCGGCCTTTGTGTCCAAAATGGCTCGATTTAAATTGGTTGGTTTCCTGCCACAGATTCGGCTTTTCATCATGACCCATAAATTTTGAAAAAGGGGTTGAAAAGGCAATTCCAGAATTTTAATGTAGTCCTGCTTTATTCATTATGAATTCAGGGAAGCAGCCAAATGAGATGAACACTACCAATCCTGATTATACATATATTATGTACCGGTGTGTGTGTGTGTGTGTGTGTGTGTGTGTGTGTATATATATATATATATATAATGGTCAAAATGATGCATACACACAATAAAATAACCTCAAATTCAATTCTGTTTTTGAAAACCATTAAAGTTGCTTGTTGTATTATTGTACTATAATATAATTCAGTGATCCTGAATCTAAATCCACTTTGTGTTTAGTTAAATACATATTTCCTTTAGGGTTATAGATCAATAAATGCTATATATGTTATCCGAGCATTCATAAAATCTCCCAGTGACGGCTTGCAGATAAAGCACCTCCTGTGCTGCTTTTGACAAATGAACAGTAGTGGCTGAGCGCAGCGTTTGGATCTCCATAGGGCTGGCAGCACAGTGATCCATCTTATTCTGCCAGGTGGGTGAAAGCATCTGTTCTCTGGAAGATTTAAAGGGGCGGTATTATGTCTTTTCCAGGCACATAGTGCCATTTTATAGAAAAATCAAGTAACAGTGGTTATAAAAAGGTTACATATTGAATATTACTTAAAAGAAATTTGACTTCCTAATTAAACATCTTAAAATCGGTGCCTCTGCTTCTTAAAAGCTCCTTCTCTTTCTGAAACTCCGCCTTCAGGAAGTCATCACAACATGGCTCCTCTATTAGCTCTTTAATAACGTTTTTTTTTTTTTACCCGTGTTGCTTTGTGAAGTGGCTCCTATAATGGACTCAGCAGATGCTCAGTTCCAGCAGGTGTTTGCTAATTGCTGCTGGCTAGTCTGAAGGAGCTGAGTAAGGCCTGCTCTGTGAGGCAAAAGCTCAATAGCTGGGAAACGGTCGCTTCGAGGAGGAGTTTCGTCTTGAAAGCGTCACAAGGTCCGATCAGGCGTTTTGTACAGCTGAATGGTTGCCATGGTAGATTTCTCAAACATCCATGAAATAATCAAGGCAACACTCCTGGTGTGTTTTTGATGAGGGAATGACATTATAACATGATGTAAAGCTAAAAAAAAATCAATTTCACAGAATACTGCTCCTTCAGAGAAGTGGGGACGATTTTTATGAAAGCCTGCTAGTTTGTATAGACACAACACATGCACACTTTCTGCTGTTTTTGTCATACAAAAAGTCATGTCAAGTATAGTGATATTTAGTTTAAAATAGTAAAATATCAAAGTTTAGAAAGAATATTGTCACCTCACTAAAATAATGGCCTTAGTCTTTTTTTTTTTGCCAAAAGTTATTTTGGCAAAAAAAAAAAAAAAAAAAAGAAGTCACCAGGTCTTTCTTGTTCAAAGATGATTTAGGCAACAACAACAACAAAACACTTTTTGCAAAAACTGATTTAAGCCATTATTATTTAAGCAATCTAGATATTGACATGCAGTCTGTATAACACACCGATGGTTTTAAAGTGTACTGAGTCCTTGCAGCTGTAAATTAAGACGTTAAGGATTTATTAAAGCGCCACCTAACAAGGTGTTACTCACAGCTGGAGAAGATGAGCGGGCACGAGTGTTCATCCATTGGAAAGTTGTGCAGCTGCAGCTGGCACTCAGCATTTATAGTTAACCTGAAAAAAACAACAACAGGGAAAGCAGAACCTCAGTTCATTAGAAACCTTTCTTGATAATGGCATAAAGACAAAACAAACAACAAAAATTTTGCATGAATAAACATGGGTGCCATGGTGGCCATTTAAGTCCATATTTATCCATTTTGCATTTTATACGGAAAAACTTCCAGAACATGTAAACCTTTGGTTAGAGTCATTTGTAACCCCAATCAAATAACCTTGGTTGAAAGACATTTTTTTCTATCATTCATATTCCCTTAATTTTGAGTGAAACAAGGACACAAAATAAAACACTGGACAATAAAAATTATGGAAAACAATTTATGACAAAATGATAAAAACTGAGAATGTGTGGTGGCAACGAAGTGCAAACAATCATTGGCATGATTTGCTTCTAAAACAGACAGGAAGTATCAGACATTATTCTCTAAAAACACAGTTTGTGGCATAAAGTAACATAAAGCTAGCATGCTACTGACCTTCCATTACACTGGTCAGCAGCCAAAAAAATTCTCTGTCATGTTTCAGGGTCATTTTGATGTGGTGGATCCAAAAGTCACATTGGTTTTGGTCAATCAGGTTAACTTTCTGAGCTATGGAGCAACATGAGCATCAAAATGCATGACCTGTTGTCACATCTGGATCGATTTCCTGAGGATCAATGAGTAATGAGCAGGAGGAGAGACTCCATCAGGACAGAAAGGAGACGGAGGATTTTACACAATGAAGACGTGCTGTTCAATTTACATGTACTTTCACTTATCAGGGTTTATTATTCCATTTACAGAAATCCAAGTTTGTAACATTTAAATACACTCTGTTAGAAAAAAAAAGTTTTTCTCCTAAAACCTTTTTTTGGTTGAGAAGTATTAACAGAAATGAACTGATAATGTCACAAAAATGTAACCAATTTAGTCAGAAGATCAGATTTCTCTAAATCAGGTGAGGTTGCATTTAGTCCAGATTGTCTGGACCTCCTTATGATCATGACAGCAGCCTGCCTCCTCTCACATCAAACACAACCAGAATCAAAATGGACAGCATGAAAGGAAGTAAGTAGATTCTCAAGCATGAGGCGTATTTCCCTGATGTGGCTTTCTCCACTTTGTTAGAAAGGATGCTGGATAAAAGCAGCAAATGTAAAGCCTAGGGAAGGACACATAGGAGTTGTTTAAAATAAGTTTCTTCTTCTACTTCTTTTTCTGCTTTTCCTTTCGGGGGTCGCCACAGCAAATCATCCGTCTCCATTTAGTCTCTTCCTCTGCATCCTTTACCCTCACACCATCTACCTTTATCTTCTCTTTCACTACATCTTCTTGCCTTCTCCAACCTCAGCATCCTTCTGCTGATGTAATCACAGTCTGTCCTCTGAACATGCCCAAACCATCTTACTCTGGCCTCTCTGACTTTATCTCCAAAACATTGGACATGAGCTGTCCCTCTGATGAACTCGTTCCCCAACCTTATCCGTTACATCCACGTCGCTCCCAAAGAGAACCTGAACGTCCTGAAATCTGCAGCCTCCGCTTATTTCTGCCTCTTGTCTCTGCCACCGTCTCTAAGTCAGACAACATCACTGGTCTCACATCTGCAGTTTTATGCAAATTTAGCAACAATAACTTGTCATTTGTCACCCGTACAACTTATCAGTGAAAACATCAGAAAAGCTTCCTGCTATGTTAGTGAAATCCTTCCTTTCAAAGAATAAATGTGTGAAATGTGTTCTCAGATCAATCAGGCTGAGGATGGATTCAGTTAGAATCAAAATATGTAAATTGCAATAAATGATCTGCTGGTGTTGTGTCAACCCTCCAGACCTCTCAGGTCTTCAGGTCTTCTGCTTCTGGTTCTGCACCCACAGAACCAGAAGCAGCATTCAGCTTCTATGCACCACAAATCTGGAACAAACTTCCAGAAAACTGGAAAACTGACCGAAAGGAGCACCGATGACACAGCCAAATTTGCAGTACCGTAATCCCACCACACGTTGAGCTATCTGAAAAATTCCAACGGTTTCTGAAAGGGGAGCCGTTGTGCTTTCCAGCTGATATCAGGTTACTACGGTAATTAATCTGAGGGGCGACTCTTTTAAGCTATTTTCAGTAAATTATGAAAATAGCTTGGTAGATATTGAAAGTTCCAGTTGTTATGAGCAAATATATTTACTCACAGGATATTTAAAGAACAGCGTACAATTAAAATAAGCAAAAATATCCCATAATTACTTATTTCACCTTAGGGTAATGTAAATTCTTTTTTTAAGTTGTATGAACAACATTTCTGATTTGATATTGAATTTTATTAAATATCACAATAAATTATACTCAGAAACATTTAGTGTGAACAGGACATTTAAAACATTAACATTTTCCCTAAAACCACAAGAGTCAGATACATGTAACGCACTTCCATCTCAGGATACAAAAACATGCCACTAAGGACTCTGGGTAATAGTTTCCACTCCTTTTTTTTTTTTTTTTTTTTTTTTTTTTTTAAGTGCTAACTTAAAAACTCTAGTTTATTCAACTCTTGGAGGTTTGACAAAATTGATAACAAGTTAAGACAACTTACTACTGTAAGTTTATCTTTCACAAACTCAGACATTTAGGTTTAAAATGTAAAACTTGCTAAAGTCATTTGACTTAAAGAGCAGAAGATGGTAGACACACAGTGTAGGCAGGAAATAAACAAAGCGTATGTTTTCTTTTTTTTTCTGGACTATCAGTTCAAAGCCTTCATCTCTGAGCAGAAATCTGAACTTGGTGATCATCATCCCAGAGAAAGTCCATATAATGCTAACAAGATGGCTAACAGTTAGCTTTCTGGGGAGAAAGTCTTCCCATCTTCACACACCTGCTATTTTAAAGCTACTTTACAGAGAAAGGGCTCACATCTCACATGTCCAGATCTTACTTGTAGAGATAAGATACAATGTTGGAAAAAAACAAAACCCATGTCAACCACAAACTATCAAGCAGGTGGAAGTAAACACAAATTCATGCCTGGAGTAGAAACCACTTTCTCCCCCTCTTGACTTGTCTAGAGGTAGCCGTGCGATTCAATCTTTCAATACCAAAGTTTTCAACAGAGAAAAAAAACAACCAGGAGCAAATATTTCCTCGTTGAAGTCTTCCTCATTCTGCCAGCGGACGTTTATCTTGAGGAAAACTACGAGGTAAGCAGCCAAGTCAACAACAGAATATTTCCTTACACAGACTGTCAAATGAAATCCATTAAAGCGTCACCTGATGATATCTGAGGACGGCAGCTCAGATGCTTTCAGTCCTATCTGACGATTTGACATAAACAACGGCTTGAGCATCAAAACAGACCGGCGTCAAGCTTTCCCCAATACGACTCAAAGCTTTACCTGCTGCCAAAGGAGCTCCAATCACTCATCAATCCGAATCTGCCCGTCCATCTCCACAAAAATTGTGATAAATTATTAAATGTTCAGAAGTGCTTTATAAGCACTAAAGTTCAGTTTCAGACTCAAGAGTTTGATTTCACCAATCATTTTCTTTCTGTATAACACAGCAATACTTTTTTTTTTTTTTCCGGCCAGATTACTGTCATTACCTTAAGGTGTAAAGTATTTTTCCGTCGTTCCATATCCTGAGCAGCTGGTTCGGCATTGTGATCCAATGGGAGTCTGCGGTCTTGGAGTTTCTAAAGATGGTGTCCGGCAGCCAAATGAGTCCAACCATGTTGCTGTTCAAGGTCAGTATTTTCATTGTGCTGTTGTATCTGAGGCGGCTGTCTGTCCACGTCTGGGCGAAGATGATGTCAATTTGGTACTCCTGTCAAAAAAAGAAGCGGAAAGGAGCACATAAAAATCTTCCATTGAAAAACTTCTTAAATGCTTTGTCTTAGCAACACAGAACACAAGCTACCTTCCAATTATAGTATTGTGTGTTTGAGAAATATTTCTCTATGCGATCCATCAATCTCAGCTTTGACTGGTCGAAGTGTTTATCATTTTCCTTGTTGGTTGCTCTTTCTGTCAGCTCATTCGTTTCTATGCTAAGTGTAGCCTCTCCAGGTCTAGGGATCTTTTAAGTCCCGGTTTGTTTTTTTGCTTTTGCTGACAGAAATGAAAAAGGTTGAACAAAAGAGAAAATAAAATGTGAGAAACACGCCACAATTAATCATTCATGCTAGATTTGTCTCTTAGCCCAGGAGATTGTAAAAAGAGTGCATCAGATGACTTATGATTGATGTGACCCAGAGCCTTGCAAAGGTATTCATAACTCTTCAACTTAGTTTTTTTTTTTTTTTTACAACAACAAACTTCAATGTACTTTGCTGGAATTGTATTTGACAGATCAACACAAAATAGTGGGTAAGAAAACAATAAATAATTTGAGAAGCATGGTGTTTGTAATCAGACCTCAGAGTTAAAAGTTTCTGGAAATATGATTTCACTGTAAGGCCTTTCAGGTAATTCTTTGCTGACTTTGTTCAGCTGGAGACAGAAAATGTTGCCTGTTTTTCTTTTTTTTTTTGAAAACTCAGTCAGATTGGATGGAGCAACCAAGTGATTGCTAATTTTTTGTGCCAACATATGAATATGTTCGATTCTGAACAACTCCATTGTAGCTCTGGCTGTACGTTCTTTGTCCTGCTAGATTAATAATAATAATAATAGTAATAATAATAATAATAATAATAATTTCTGCCCAAGTGTTTTGCACTGTCCATCAAGTTTTCATCCAGGATAGTATTTAGATCCATCAATCTTCATATCGACTTTCACCAACTTCCCCATCCCCAAGAGGAGTGTCTGCCATCGCCATGCTTCATCTGATAAGGGTTTCTTTAAGGTAATCATTATTTTTTTTCTTAAACAAAAAACAGGGTGAAGAAGAGATTAAAAAAAAGATAGAAACAAGTTGTAAACACAGCAGAAATACCACAACTTGCTAGCTGCTAGCTAATTTGGTATGCTAATGATACCAAAATTAGCATCTTCTCCGTAGCTTTCAGCCTAAAACAAAACATTTTTTCACTCTTTTGGAGGCATTTGATCATTTAAAAAATCTAAGAAATTATTTTTTTTGTCTTAAGAATATAATCTGTAAAAATGATGAGGAAACATGACTTTGATCATTTTACACTGAGCAGATATTCTTAGCTTGCTGTGTCGTTACATCCCTAGTAAATATACATTTGTGCATTCACCCATATTTTCATAACTTTAAACACGATTTAACTTCATTGGGATTCGAAAACATGGATGGGAATCCTGTAGGTCATGGCATGTTACTGGGCTAAGTGGAGCTAAGTGGAGCAGCTGCTAGCCGTGGCAGAAAAACACCCGACGCAGCCTTAGCAACAGTTGAGTAGCTTGGGTCATTTCTGGCAACAATTCACAGAAGGATGTACAGCATAATTAAAATAATGATGTCTTCCTCTCTCCTTCCCGCCTACGCATTTGAATTCAGCTGCCACCACCTGAAATGTTTTGACCTTATGCACAGTAGCTGGAATGGCTCACCAATTAGAATAAAGTCTACATTCACTGAGCCCGGCGTGTGGGTCATGACCTTTAATTGTTTCGCACTTAGGGGGGGAAAAAAATGTAAGAATTTTATGGCTGTGAAATAAAATTGTTGCAGATAAACTCATTTAAAAATAATTTGAGGTGACTGTATCGACTCTGACAAGTAAATCTTATCTAAGGCATTTGTTGTTGTTTTTTTTGCAAAGCTGCGTAATTAATTTCACATTAGAAGGTGTTTTCATTATGAAGCATTATGATCCTTTACTGCCCTTCCTTGTGCTGATTCTAGTCTGTATAGGAGGCATTGCTGTAAATAATTTCAACTGTTCACTTTCAATTATTATGGAGAATGTTTCTGTAAAGTCTGCTGATGTGGAGGTTCTGCTAAACCGAAAGATCCTCCTGTGGAAAACAAAAGGACAGATGATTTAAAGAAAACGACTGATTTATGCTAACAAACGCAACAGTAAAGAAAAAAAGGAGGGATTTGACCCAAATAATAGAGACATGGATTAAATTGGTCATTACAACAAATGTAGAGTTCTACACAATAGCCATAGATTCGTACATTTCACACATCTGAGCTACAAATAATCCGATACTGTAAATCCACAGGCATGTTATTGTTAAACTCGTTCTCAGACACACTTCAAAATGGAATATATGTAAACATCAGTCTAACCTAAATTCAAGCAAGTGTGAGGATTTGTGCAGCGTCCAGTTCGTGTTTGTAAGTCAGCTGGTCACAATGCCAAACAACACCAACAGTGGCTAACACAGCAAGAAAACTATATCTGTGTATTTTCAGCACTGGGACAATGTGTTAGACTTACATTATCTATGTTTTCTAAAACATTAGCAATTTTCTGGTGTTGGTTTCGTGTAGCCCAAAAGTTGGATGTCATTTGGAGCATTGGGTTGTTATTGTAACTATTTTGACTACCTTCGAAAAGCAAAGCTACTGTTAAACATTAAACAACACACACAAGGTTCACATCAAACAAATATTAATATCAGATACCCAGAGATTTTAAATGATCACTGACATTGATTGTGGGGGCAAAAGCTACTAAAACCAATTTGACCAAATATGTGAAACACCCTCTTTGATAAATTATGTAATAACTGTGATTAATCAAGGTTTGATTAAATTCCACCAGTAAAGCACCAGCCCTAATTACTTTCACACCTCTAAAGTCAGGAAATCATTTAAATAGAACCTGTGGGACAACACGAAGTAGGCTAAAATATCTCAAAATGATCAAAAGAAATTCAAGCAGTAAAGTCATTTGCATCTGCCAGTCTTAAGCAGATTACAAAACCACTTCTAAAGCTTTAGGACTCCACAGCGAGAGCCGTTATCTACAACTAGAGAAAACATGGAGCAGTGGAGAGCCTCCCATGAGTGATCTACCAAAAATACTTCTAGAGCACAGCAACGACTCAACCAGGGGGCCACAAATAAAAACATCATCTAAAGCACAGCAGGCCTCACTTAGCTCAAAGTCAGACTTCATAATTCAATAATAGGAAAGAGACAATGGGGAAAAAATGGGAGAATCACAAGGAAAAAAACCCCCCCGTTAGTAATCAAACAGGACTCAAAATCTTGCCTCACATTTGCTATAAAACATCCTGATGACCCCCAAGATCACCAAGGTGTTTTATAGCAAGAGCACAACCTGGAGCTGTTTGGATAAAAACTCTCTAATGAGGCTGGAAAGAACTAATTATGCAAATAGGTGGACCATATACCATATAAAAGACTTATGGACTGTTATTGAAAGTGATTGATGACAGTTGCTGTTGCTAAGGGTGACAAAAGTAGTTACAGGTTTGTGGGGTCATTACATTTTAACACAGGGTTTTCTCCCCCTGAATAAATTAAATTACAATTATAAAAAAAACAGCTTTTTGATTTTACTCTATTCAATGTGAAAATTTGATTAGTGATTTGAAACATTGAAGTGATCAGTTGAAAACGACGTTACGAGCTCTATGCAGACAGCAGACATCAATCGATTGTCCTATTCCAGTTTTTTTGTCATGACATGTTACAAACAGTAAGCAGGTATAAAAAGTTGTTAAAATCTGAGTCAACTTCTGTTGCAATGAACTGGACGGTCAAAGTAACTGCTCTCAGTCTGATTTGACCTGCTGAAGATTTTTTGTTGTTCTTCCATAAGTTCTAGGTTTGAACGTCTAATCGTGCTGTATTTACATCTATTTGTCAAACAGCTGACATCAAGGAAGCTTTACCACATCGACTCCTCTCATCCAAATATGTTGGCAAATTTCTTGTAGCATGTTGTAGCAACGTTACGGTCAATCACTCACATCAAATTAAGTTAAAATGGCCACCTGCTTCGCAACAATGCTCTCTATTGACAATCACGACTTTTTAAAGAAGCCTTTATTATAATTTTTCAATCTCTTCTAAAGCTCAACAAAAACATCAAGTCAGACTTTTGTATTGATAAGAAAAGTTTAGGTGTTTAATCGCATACAAAGCACCCGATAGAGACAGTACGTTAAAACCCAATCTGTTGCTTCCTCTTTCACTGCCCCAATTTTCTGTCGATTCTCTACTGACGTAGCTTATAAAAATAACATATCTAAGGTAAAGTATCTAAATCTATCATTTCCTCCTGTCAGTCTGACTGCTAAGTGGAGTCACAGTTAGAAGTTTTAGGCTAATGGGGACATATATCTGCCATTACAGCTGGAATCATGTGACCAGATGGGAGAATCAATCAGGAGAGAAAATCTGCTGCTCATAGCTTCATGTCGACTTTGATGTAAGAAGAATTTTAAGAGTTTTATCCGTTGCTTAAATTGAGTAGAAGATGGATAAAAAAAAAAAAACAATGGCTGGAAGATGCAGTCAAGTTGTGGAGCAGTGTGGGGGGGAGACCGTCCAGACGGAGGACGACGCTGCTGGGGGGGCAACTGGAAAACTCAGGGTTTATGAGGCAAACGAGCAGACATGAAATCTGCTGACAGACTAGTCCACTAAAACAAGTAACTCCTTCTTAAGGACATTTCAGATTTAAAGAGAAAAAATACATCACACATCGTCTCACTCTACCCTGGGTCTGACCACGTTTCATCCGCATCGCAACCTCCCCCTTCATGACATAAATGGAGAGTATTGTGTGTTTTCCAGCCACATCATGCTATCAGGATAGTGAACAGTCAAGTAACTCTGTTACCTTCAGTTGATATAAAAATTATTATACGTCATATCTGACTTAAAAGAAATTTGACTTTCCAATTTAATGCCTTGAAATTGGGCCTCTGTCTCTTTAAGAAGCTCCGCCTTCCATTATGCTGTTTACAAACGTTCTCAGGAGCTTTGGACCGAGAAGTAGGGCGTCTGAAGAGCTCAGATGCTCAGTTCCACCAGGTGTTTGCTAATTGCTGCTGGCTAGTCTGAAGGGGTCGAGTGGGGGAGTTGCAGGAGAGGCCTGCTCTGTGACGCAGAAGTTCAGCTGGAGACTGAAGGTCCACAGAGGAGCTTTGAGTAAACCGGCGGTGCTTTGTATGAGCAGACGTTTGGCTCCCTAAAATGGTTGCCAGCAGACATGGATGAAAGAAACAAAGCAACAAACAGTCCAGGTATGTTTTAACATAACATTATAACATGATTTTTAAAAAAAAGGCAATTTTACATAAAACCTTCATTCATTCCTTGGCGTTCGCCACTTTTCCATGTTTTCTGTATTTGTGGATAATGTCTCTGGCTGTTGTTAGCTTGAGTAACAAACCCTTGGAATTAGTTTTTTAACCATCTAGACTGAACACAGGTTATTGACTTTATTTCTAATCTGTTCTTGAATTTCCTTTTAGATATATTTATTTTTCTTTTAACCCACCTCAACTTACCAGAAAGTGTCTATTTAATTGATTTCCTGATTTTAACTACTGGGCATTGATCAGGAGTTAGAGTGGCTTGTAAAATTGAACCAAAAACTGGTTAATCATGGTTATTTTATGATTTAACAATGGGGATGGGCAGATTTGTTCCCTGTGATAAATGATATCACCTTTCGAAAACTGTTTTTTAGACAAAGCTAGTTTTTAGCTTTGTCTATCAAAATTAACATCTTAAACATCTAAGAAAAAAACAGACACAAATGTTCACACCTGTGATTTGAATATATAGTGGAGACATTCTAGAAAATGTCAGATTACATTTTCATATAATCTCATATATTTATTATCTAAGAACTCAGACAAGTTGTGCACCACAGAGAATCTTTTGTTGGTTTATTTGTAGCTTTTTCAAATTGTTTTGTAAACAATAAATAGAGAAAGTGCAATTTCACATTCTGAAAAATAGACAACAAAAATCAAGGGAATTATTTTTTTTAATTCAATTTTATTTTAAATTTTCCCTTTTAAATTGTTTTTTTTTTTTTTTTTTTGTTTCACATGGAGCTCTTTGCCCTGCACCAGGTTCTGTTCTGTAAGTGGGGCAGAGCGTACATCTCCTCTGCAGTGAGCTGCCACACTGATTATGCAGGGAGATGTGGGGACACAGTGCATACTGTATATGTGCCGTCCTTTGGGAAATCTTGTCATGCTCCTTTGCTGAATCCGAGTCTCTCCTTGAGCCCCAAAAGGTTAGAATGTAAGAGAGGATGAGAAGAGGGATTCACATGGTGGGACCGACAGATCGGAGCACTAGAGTTCTGCAAAGGTTGGAAGTGAAGTGCTTAGAAACATGTTTTGGTTTTAAAATGATTGAAGACTGAAACTGGAAGAAAAAGGTAAAATTGTGGAGGATGAACACACAGCAGTCAAATGTTTGGTGAGACCTCATCTGTTTGTAGCCTGTTAACTGTAGCTTTGTGATACAACGATTCACATCTGAAAGGTCAGAGAAATAAAAACAGAACAAACTTCCTGTTTTAGCCGAGTTAAAACAGGAAGCAAGGCAAATCCCCACCCTGTAAGAACGCTACACCTGCTCAACTTTACTTTGTGCAGCATTCAGCTTCTATGCACAGCAAATCTGGAACAAACTTTCAGAAACCTGCAAAACTGCTGAAACCTTTGATCAATATGTTCTTAACATTGACCAACATATTTGATCTATGTTTGCTTAAAGATTTTGATGATGGCATTTGACAAAACGTTGTGTCTAATGTTTGTTTCATAATTCAGGGTTTCGCCCAGTGCATTATCAGCCTGGCGGGCCACCAGGCTTTACTTGTTCCCCCACCAGGCATAGCATTACCTATTTAAGTTTATTTTTAAATGTTTGCATTTAAAAAAATGTAAACAGTTGGACACCAACTTAATGAATTAATCCTTGTAAAATAATTAAGAGAAGACAAGTTGGCAGGGAAAGATCAGAGAATCAGTCAATAGAGTGGTAAAAAGAAAGCTGTTGCTGACAGTCCAGATATTTATTTATGAAATAAAAAAAATAAAACCCTGAATCATTTTCCTTCAACTTCACAATTATACAAGACCTATTGATGGTCTGTCACATAAAATCCCTATAGAATAAATGTAAGATTGTGGCTGTGGTGTTATCTCTAAACATGGATACACCTTTATCAACCACTCATACAGGTTTTGATATGAAGATGAGCAAAAATTTGCAGACACCAACTGCAACAGCCGCCTATGTGGATGCACAGAATGTCGAGTATTTATAGAAAACTATAAGTGAGATTAAAAACCATGTTCTTGCAAAACAAAACAAGAGTCTCTGTGTATTTGCCCTATGCCATGAAGTTCTGGTGCTTTAATTATTGTTTACAGTTTTACAGCTAACAGTGGGGACATGACGCTTGCTTCCCTCTGACAGGCAATTTATGAGCTCCAGCTTTTGCTCTACAGAACCAGGAAACATCCTACTCAGCTACTTTACAGACAACTTGGAGAAAGTCCCACTTTGTAGAAGAGTGTTACGTTGAGTCTTAATTTTGGATACGAAGAAGTTCCAAATACAGCGAGGAGGGCAGGAAACAAGCAGCAAGCAAGAAGAGCTGAACTGAGAGAAATCTCTTAAAGGGAAAGTACCATGTGTGTCCTAGACACGTGGTGCCATTTTATAGCACAATAAAGTAACTCTGTTACTGTTAGTTGCTATAAAAATTTTATATATCAAATATGACTTAAAAGAAATGTAATTTAATGTCTTGAAATTGGGCTTCTGCTTCTTTAAGAACTCCTCCTCTTTCTGAAACTCCACTTCAGGAAGTCTTCACAACATGGCTCCTCTTTAACGTTTTCACCATCGTTGCACTGAGATGCGCTGTTCTACCAGGTGTTTGCTAATTGCTACTGGCTAGTCTAGAGGAGCTGGGTGAGGGAGTCGCCATGGAGGGCTGCTCTGTGAGGAGGAATCTTAAAAACTGCAACTCTGAGGAGGAGCTGCGCCTCGAAGGAGGGGCAAGGTCCACTCAGGGCGTCTGAATAGTTGCCATTGGAGATTAAAAGATTTCTCAAGCATGTATGAAAAAAAAAATCAAAGCAAAACTCCAGGTATGCATTTGATAAGGGAATAACATTATAACATGACGTAAAGCTCATAATGGTCAATTTGACACAATACTGCCCCTTTAAAACAAAAATAAATTCTAAAAACATACCAAAAATAAGGAATAAAGGAAGTGAGGACACAGGAAGAGCAATGACATCTGACTAGAAATCTGGGGCAAACAAGAGAGCCTGACACTGAGCTGAACAAACATAAGGCTGGATGGGTAGATGGATGGACGGCAGTAATTTATTATGAAAAGTTGCTGCATTTGTCTCTTTAACTGTACCCCTCCAAAGCACTTCAGACAGACTAATAACATTTGCTAATAACCATTACAATTCTCATTTCATTTGGGATTTTTCCTCATACCTGAACATAATAAGTCTCTTATTGAAAGCCCTTTGAATGTGAAAGCCATCTACTTCGACTTGTAGTGAATCTGTGCAGAAAGGAATGAATCACCATCTGTTGGCCCATGGAGTCATGACACCCTGAATTATACGGCGCATTGCAATTAAAAACAGTGCAAGAATGACAACAGAGATTACTGTAAGTGAACTCATGTGCAACAAAGGAGCTTAAAATAGGGCTCAAATTAAAAGGTTGCTCTATGTAGTACTACTAAATATGTTTTAAGTACGCAGGCTCTTTCAGTAATCTACAGGCACGTTAGTGTCGCTGCAAACACTAACTGCTTATAAACCTAATCACACCGCTCATCATAATTTGTAGATGCAAAGCAGACTAGAATATTAGAAATATAATAGGATTCATAAGGTAAATTATCTTATGAATCCATTTAGTTACACATATCACCAAAATCAACCTCTACATTTTTTCAAAAATAATAATGACAGCTGGTGTAAAACAATATTGTAGTAGACGCACTAAGAAAAGCAGTAACTAACAAAGAAATCCAAAACAGTTTTGAAATATGAAAAGCATGGCAAGTTTCTCAGATTTTATTTTGCAAAATAAAAGAAAATTCCTGCACAATTTGGTGTGGATCATAAAACTCATAAAATTTTAAGACACAACAGTCAATGTCTGACTTATTCTCTCTCTCATTATCGTGGCATTTAGCAAACAGGAACAATTTTGGTTTGCTCTGATCTAACCCTGTGTATCGATTGCTGAGTTGTATTGTATTGGGATCATAACTACGATTCAGATTTTTGTGAATCTCTCCTGGAGATTAAGATTATTTTATATTGAATGGAAAGCTTTCTTTATTTCTACATGCTGTAAAAATTTTGCTGAAATATATTTGAATAAATGACCAAATTGGCCCACAGCATCCCATTCTTCCATTGAAACCTCCAGCAAACCACAAGCTACTAGTGAAGTTGGACTTACCATGTTGATTGAAGACACCGGTCCGATGCTGTTCACAAATATATCCACATCTATGATAGTCGGTTTCACTGAAGAAGAAGAAGAAGAAAAATAACATATATTTTACTCATCAAATTGCTCACTGTTGCTCCACCTGCTTCTATGAATTAAAGTGAAAACTAAAAAAGGTTCTGAATTAAAGACACTTTGCTGTTCAGGAGCCTCTGAAGACAGAGTGAAGAGGCCCTCAGGGCGAAATGATCACACATTAGACTTCATCGCAAACTGCTGTGATGCTGTGATGAAACACCTCCATCAGTGTTCGCTTGAAAGAGACAATTATGCATCGATTATTCCCCAGTGAGTTGAGCCCAGAGCTACACTTTTTTAGTCCTTATCCCATTAAGACCCGACTCTCATTCCAAGTGCTTTCATTTGGCCTTCTTTCTTTAGTTTCCGTCTCTGTGGCAATCAAAGCTGTGCCTTAGTTTTTTTTTTGTTTTATTGTCTTTAAAAGGAGTATTTCAGGGGGGAAAAAACAATACACAAAGAATGGATGCTATTGAGGTGACATTTTCCTATCCTAGCTGCGGATTTCAATTTTCTACAAGGAAAAAAAGGTCAGAGCAAAGAAAGTCAAAAGGCTTTTGCACAAAGGCGAAAAGGCCCAAGGATTGTGGGACAGAGGTTATTGTGTTTCCCATAAATGTTTAGCAAAAACAACACGATGTTAAACTTGAAGCTTTTGTGATATAGACTCTGTAAAGAGAGATGCTGCGATTCCGGATGGTATTAATACACTTTGAACTTTTACGCATTTTATCTCTTTACAACTACAAAACGTCAACACGCTAACTAAAAGTATTATGTCATAATTAAGCGTAAAGCAACTAATAAATGATTTTTCACATTTTTGTTTTCAGATAAAAATCCGACCCTCAAAAGTTTAGAGAAAATCAATGAACGAGCAGCGTCAAGAAGATCAAGAAACACATCAGATCAAGAAACATGTCAGGGTTAAAGTTGCAGCTGGAAAGAGATCCATGTTTACTCTGGAGGGACTTGGATCCAGGTCTACCACAATAAAGAAATACAGCCTCCTAATTTTCATGATTTACCTTCAAAATAAGGTAAAACTTACAGAAAATGGACAAAAACACATGGGGGACGTCACTTGAACAAGGCACATATTTCAGAAAAGCAAACTACATCTAGCAGAACACAGAGTTTAAGAAGCACAGAGACGGTAGATTCCAATGCCAAAGCTTAGGAAACCAAAGTGGCCATCAGCAGAGGTTGGGTGGAGGGCCAGGAGGCCACAGCAGTCCAGAAGGACTCTCAGGTGAGGTGCCTGGTGAGAGAAAGACTGTAACTAGATGAGACAAATGGTCCTTGAATGAATTCAAGAACAGCAGCTGAAAGAGGCCAACCTCAACCTCGTCACTAGGAAAGGATCACAACACGACAGACAAAGTTGAATGTTGAGGACAATATCGGTTGTGAACTCCACAAATCGTTTGTGGAACAGTGGCAAAGGCAAAGCCGTTGTTGAAAGAAAGTCGTAAGAAGTTCAATTTTCAGTACGCCTTAAGATATGTAGATGTGAAAGAAGGTGTTCTGGTCAGACGAGGACACACGGACTCGCCAAAACGTGTTCACAAAACGTGTGGGGGTCCGACTTACTGTGATCGCACTGCACTCTTCCCCTCCTTGATCTTTCTGATTCCTGCCCATTGTGGATTGCCGGTGCCCACACCGCAAGTTTGGGGTGCTTGGAGGGAGCTCCTCCTCCTTCTCTTCCTCCTCAATAGTGCGGTTAGATAGAGGGTTTGAGCCTCCATGACATGGGGGTTTAACAGGGTAGATCAGAACACACGCCTTTAAGCTCTAACATTAGAATCATTCTGGGATCTTTTACGATAATTCACGTTTGTACACCATGACTGAGTGAGCTCCTGTTTCACGCTCAACAACAGACACTTCAAACAGACTCCTGGCAGGGAAACTCACTGTGTGTAAGCTGTCAGGTAATAATGTCAGCTGCAGAAACAGGATGTGCTTTACCCTGGAGAGCAGCCACCCAGACAAGCAATTAATTGGAGACAATCAACCCTGATAGCTGGTTCTCAACGCAGTGCATCTCCGATCCTCAGCCCATCCCCTCCTCTACTGACCTAAGCTTCCCTCCCAGACAGAAACCATTCAAATGCTGGTGAGACCCAGTGAATGGCTGTTGTTTTCACAGTCATGAAGAGATTTATAAAGTTTTTCATGAAGTCATCTCAACTGCTGCTGAAGCTCCACAAAATACTCTAACAGGTCCAGGCCGCCCTGCAAACCAAGTCAACATAAATAAGTCCTAAATGACTTAATCATAGCCGACGTCTTTTGCTCTGTTGAGGATCTTTCTCATTTACTTCCAACTTTCCATTTACACAAAGTCACTCCTCGGATAAACTGGAGCCATTCTGTTGCGATCCAGCCGCTCATTTACATGTCAACCTCTCATCGGAGTCACACCAGCATTTTTGCAACACCAGGTGCAGAGTGAAACTTCCTTAACACCCGCAACGGAGGAAGTAGGTGAAGTACTCCACAGGTGTGAATAGTGATATATTGACAAAATTTTATACTATTTTATACTATTTCAATTCTGACACAGCATAAATTATTAGTACTGATTGTATGGTAAGTTATAATGGAGTTTGTTCCTACACCACCACTTGGCAGCAGTTCGACTGGCATCTGACAGTTAGTGGTGAGGTGCAATTAACCAGGACTTAATTACAGTACACTTACAACACCACTCTTCGGTGTGGATGTTGTTATTGAATAAAAAAGACCAATTTTGCTGTTTCCGGCATCAGAAATGGTTTTAACATGAGACCACAGGAAGCACAAAACGTGTAAGAGGTTCATTAAAAGAAAACTGTTTTCTGCTGAGATGTGTTGGTTGTTTCCAGACTTCAGGGGTGGCGACATTTTGCCCCTTTTTGAAATGTTAGTCACTTACCACCCAACCTTTACAGGTTCCCACCGGATGACAAAATTCAGATGTTGAATTGATGAAGGTGCAAACTGACCAGGAGCTGTCTTCAGCAGATAGTGAGAATGTTGTAAGTTGGAAGCCATTTTGAAATCTCAAAGTCAAGGGAAGAGTTTACATTTTTGAGAGAGTAAACATCAAGACTGCTGTCTAGCCTCATTCGTCACCCAAGTTACTAAGATAAAATGGTCAAAAAAATTTAAATAACACCATTATTGTTTTAAATTGCTAAAACCTCGTTTGACTGTGACTGCTCTCTCTCTCTTTTACAGACACACACACACAACAGGGTGTTTCCTTTGCAAAAAATAATCTTGACCACCTAAAGCTGAAAGCCTTAAAAAGAGAAATTGCAATTAGCTAAAATGGCAAATCTGAAGTTTGCATGAATCAAATCTCCTGGAAGAAGCTCAAGGCAATAAGCAGTGGGAAGCTAGCACTTGGAGAAAGCATCCAGAGGTGAGACAAAGGAGATCCTGGAATCAAACCTTCTGTAAGATAAATGTGTCATTATGTTGAAAGCTGACAGTGACGCATTAGCTGTTCTCTCTCCAGGCTGACACCAGGAGAGTCTGGTTCTCTGACGAATGGACGGCTGTAAGCCAGGAGGAAGCAAACTGCTCTGTTTGGCACTCAGCTATTTGTGATAAACATGGTCATGTGACCACACAGCTGGACGGTTTGCCGTTTCAGGGTGAAATATAATTAGAAACACCCTTGTCAAAATGGATTACCAGGTTAGCTTTACTCGGTGAGACTGAGATGGAACAAAAAAATAAAAAAATCAATAGCTAAACTAATGAAGCTTTCGCTCCTATATCTCCCACCACTTTACGTTTTCATATTTTGCGAAGACTTAAAATATCCAATTGGACTGAAAATTTGCCAGATTTAAGGAGTTAAAGTGGTTATTTTTACCTCCATGCTGCTAAGCTATCAGGTTCAAACTCATAACCAAGGAACTGGCGCTAAGCTACCGATTTTACTCTGAAACAGATTTGGTGGCAAAAGAAGAAGAAACTTTTTGCTCTCATGTGTTTTTTCCATTATGTATTCTTCTTTAACCACGTTTTTACTTAAATTTTAACTTTTAATAGTAGCCTAATCCCTCACACGTTATCTTGAAGATGATCTAACTGAACATTTATTTCAGATTTACCAGAACTGACTGCCTTTGAAAATTTTGCATTTACGTTTTAATATTTTGTTTGTTTTATTTTACTTTAGTCAGATATTGTGAATTTTTTAGCTCAGTTTCCCCTGAAAAAAAGTTTCATTCATCTGTATTTCTGGATAAAAATCTAATCTAATCTAATCAATTTACAAACAGAAAAAAGAGAAGACGTTTTACTACAAGACTCAATTAACAAATAAAGAAAAAAAAGAAATTCAGAACACTGGGATTAAACAGATTTTTTTTCCCCAATGCTACTTTTCTCTGTGGGATGACAGCGTCATTATTTTATTGGCGGTACTCTGTTATCTTTATCCACTAAAAGAATAAAGGAGTTTCTGTCATGTTTTTTTTTTGTTTTTTCCTACCTTCCTACACGGCTGCATGAATGTGTCTCTGCTGCTGCCCTTTCCAGTCCACTCATTAATCACATTAGCTCACAGGAACTCCCTGTGACACGGCTTCACGACGGAGACTCGCCACCTATTCTTGGTGGCTATCGGAGCGGCGGCGCGATGACTGATGGCACCGAGACCTCAGCTTCTGCCGTCCCGGTCCGGGCTCAGCAGCAAAAGGAACGCCAAAGGGCTCTGAAATATTCAAAAAGCAGAACAAATCGCCCACCTCAGGCGGTCATCTGTTAGCCGGTAAGCAGACACCAGAGCTGCTTCGAGACGGCTCCTTAATGACCCGAATCAAATAACTGCAACAAAGCTGCAACAACGGGGACTTAACATTCAGGTGGTTGTGTGTTTATCCACTTTACGTTGCGTAGTTTGACCTTCATGAGATCAAAAGACAGATCAACTTAAAGTGAGACATATTATCATCAACTTTTGATGCAGCCAGAATCTGAAAAATCATCAAGATAAGCTGCTGGTTTGTTTCCAACATTTCAAGAAAATTTTTATTTATTTTTTCCCTCACCCTCACGGCTCTGAGCAATTTCGCTATGTGACAGAGAAGAAAAACCAAATCAATCAGTCATTATGATTCCACTGACAGATGCTGACAGTAACTGGCTTAGTTACTAGGTAACAGTGTGAACAAAAGAGCAGCGCATTGGTTTCCACATGAGCTCTCTGTCTCTTTTATGTCATCTGATTTTGAGTGGTGTGTCGTCGCTTTTAGCAGGTCAAGTCACAGCGCTGCGCACAATGGAGACAAAGTAAAGTTGGTAAATTATAAGATGTCATTCTGATGTTCATCTCTGCACATTTCTCAGTGGAAGTCGCCACACTTACTTCCGCGTATTCACTAACTTGAATCATGATCTCGCTAAAGCTAGCAACCCACCGAGCCACATTTGTCACTTCCGATACACTGATCCCGATATCTTGTTTCTACCATCCTGCTTCACTTCAATCCTTTGTTAGCCTTCAGACTTTGTCCCAAGTAAGTTGAAAACTTTTGTTTCTTCGTTCTGACTGTAGATAAGTCAAAGCAGTTGGCTGTTTCCTTGTAGTCGTTGTCCTGATGCATGAGGGTCGACTGACGTCTGCCTCACAGGAGCGTTTAACAGCCGGAGCTTGGAAATAAATCCAGGATCTTGTTATAACGAGAGAACCTTCTCGCTATAGCAAATTGCGAAACTCGATAAAACGAGAAATGTAGGGTTATGACAGGGTGAGTTTTATATCTGGTAAAAGTGAGATAGTTTCTTGTTTTAATGATGTAAAAAAATGCCCCTCTGATGGATTGCAGCATAAAGAGGCTCTCCTCCTCATAGTGCTGCTTCTAGACAACATCTAAAACCCCAAGAGGTGTTGCTGCTTTTTCTGCTGCCACCTTTCTTATTTGAAAGGGAAAATATTTTGGATTTAATGAGAGATAAATCTCTTTTTCTTTATTTCATTGAACGTTTCCTCTTTAGAATGATATACCACTCCTGAATTTATTTCCACGTTCTTGCAGTTAATCATTTCAGTACTTAAATTCTCGAGTCTTTCCTATTTTGCAAAGTACAGTCTTAAAGGAAATGGAGCTGTGTGTCATGTAATGATTCTGTCCCCGGGAAACAGCAAGTCATAGATTAGCAATTATTAGTTCCTAGACCCTCTGATCAACATAAACAGAAAAACATTTAGAAAAATGACTTCAGTTACATTTATTTAATAGTAATTGTTAATACTGGCAGTGACTGTGCCACCAGTGATTTAAAAAAAAGATTTCTATTTCTTAATCATTATATGTTTCCTTCCATAGTAAACACAATCCAATTAAAGATTAGATTTTTTCCTATATTACCTATAAAATATAAAGTTACTGCAATGAAAGATACATGTATTCTATGTGTTTTAGAACAATTTACCAGACGACTTGCAAAAAATTTGATTTTACTTACTCTTTTTGTAACTCAAGTATTTTGCGCAAATACAAAAGCACTGCACACGTACAAGGAAGCTCGAATACAACAACAATTATTACTTCGGTGTTCTCAGTTGACCCTGAACGCGTCGTATCATCAGCGTAGAAAGCCATTCGTATTCGAGCAACGCGGTCGGAACGGCCCTTGTTGTTCAAATGCGAGCTTTAAAAGTCACATTCATTAAAGCAGAAAGGACGAGTTCAGATGACTTTAGGCCGTCTGTCATCAAAAGGCCTATGTAGCAACAAATGGCTCTCTGATTTACTTATCTGCGGCCCGTGGTCGGGGGAATTAAAAAACAAAGGCTAATTGCCCGCGCCGTGTTTCTCATTAGTTCTTTGAAGTCACCCACACAAGTTAATTTTGTCCATTTTGGCCAGGCAATCAGCAATGAATACAAATCTGCAATGCACTAGAGGCTCATAAATTGTGACTGTGTGTGTCCGCGTGTAACATAGTTGCTCCCTAAAGTAGCTCAGTGAAAAGGTCATCGTTCCTTTTTTTTAATTATAAATAGTCACTACATGACTGGACAACAACACCTGAACAGTGCTGCTTAGAGTGTGTGCGAGTGTAAATGTTCCCTGAGGCTTAAAATACTGCCACTCGTTTTCATTATCTGCTTCATCCATCCCAGGACAAGATCCCACCGATTACTGGGGACGTGTGTGTGTGTGTGTGGGGGGGGGGGGGTGTATGTGTCGCTCTTCTGCAGTACAGCTTCTCACAGTCAGCAGAGCCCGTTACAAATGCTAAGGCTATCGTGAAGGTGGATAAACTGTTTTTCTGTAACTGTAAGCTGTTTCTCCACCATTAGCACATTTAGCAGCGTGTTCACGAGGTTGACTGACAGCACTAAGGCTCTCCTCCTGGCTCTGGTTGGTTGTTTTTGGCAGTTTGATAGTCAGTTTTTACAGTCTTTCAGAATTTTACTGACAGTAAAAATGTAATAACAAAATTCATGCTCACTCTATAAAACACTGCCTGTCTGTATTGACTAACACTTGGTGACTGTTGAATTCAGCTAACGTTTGCTTGTTTTACCTTAAAGATAAAAGGTTATTTCTTTTCTGACGAATCTCAGCCCAGCACTTCTGGTAAATATTTTTTCTCTCACATTTGAATTTTTGTCGTTATTTGTGACATAATAATGTTTCCTGCTCTTCCCAACATCAAACATGGAGTATCTGCATATCTAGTTTGATGTAATGCGATTTTCCACTTCAGAACAAAATCAGTACAACTCTCAGCTGTGAAACAGGTTTGACCTCCTTTTGTTGCTGTACAAAGTCACATTGACATTGAATCTTGAAGCCCAGTAAACACTCCGGTATTTAGAAACAAACTAATGTTAAGCTTTTATGTGTGTTTTTTTTTAAGTCCATCACATCAGTGATGGTGGGATTAATTAGCGTAAATTACCAGAGTTAATTCAGGTTAAAAAAAGCTAGCTATGCTGTAACAGTTATATTTTAATATGCTGATTTAGTTGTTGCAACATACAGTAGTTACATGCATGTTTAGACTAAAACATGCGAGCTGGACCTCTGTAGGCAGCATTCATTTGGATTTTTATTCACCAATTCACTTCAATTTCAACTTCTGTTTTTAAACTCTACATTTTTCTGTGAAGCTCTTTGAATTGTATTGTAAACCAAATGTGTTATACAAATACATTTTCCTTGCCTATTGTATTTCAGTGTAAAGGTGGCTTTGTTGTTTTTAAACATTGACATAGCATCCTACTGCTCCAGTAGACTTGTTTTTATTTTTATTCTTCACATCTATCTCAGTTTTAATTGTACTCAATGTTAGGCAAAGAATATAGTATAAAGAAATTTTGCCACTGCTGCTTTTGGAGAATCTTTATAAGTATTTTTAATCTAGTTTCTGGTGCATATATTGAAATAAGACAAAACTAACTTACAAGTAACTTTTCAGCACAATTCAGGAGCTTGTTTTGAGTAGATAACTCCTTCATATTAATGAAAAATATGAAATTTTTCCAATTTAACAAATGAAATAATTATTTTTCATCACTATTAAATAATAATCAACTCAAAACGAGTTCCTATTTCATGCTGAAAAGTGACTTGTATGTTAGTTTTATCTTATTTCAAATGTACGGAGAGATTTCCACCAGAAACTAAACCAAAAACTGTACAATTTTTTTTTTTGCTGTGTTAGGAATTCATGCTTTCAGTTCTGTGTTGAATCAAGTATTTAATGTCCTGTTATATTAGGATGAGATTATATTTTTTAGGGATTTCATGACACGAAACTTTAAAATGATCACTTTATAAAACTGTAGTTCAGTCATGTCTGAGGCATTCCCGTGTTTTTCTGCGCCCAGACTGCTGTAGTTTGCGCCACATTTTGACAGGAAGAGGTCAGGCGGGGCCGATTTACCGACGACTACATTAGCGCTATGTCTCACTAAATCCTTCGCGCTGCTTCGAAACGGTATATTTGGAGGAATCTCTTTTTGCAAAAGCAGATTTCAGTCGAGCTCAAAGGGTTTAAAAAGGATTTGGGCAGGGATCACTGCTGCATAGTCTGAAACAATGCATCTTTTCATTTTCTATCCAGTCTTTTGTGGTGTCAAATATGTGCTTTTTGTAATTTTTCTGTAAAAAAAGAAAAAAAAAAAACAGACCTTCACATCATGTCTGACAAGTACATTTTCCTTTCAAACACCTTTTCAGTCCTGGGATTTTATTGTCTGGTCTTAAAAATGCATGTAGGTGAAAACTACAAAGGGGACCGCTCAGCATCTGATGGGAGAAAAAAAACAGACAAAAAACAGAACAATCTGACAATAAGAAGAAGAAACTGACTGGCTTTTAACGACCCAGGAGGTGATTGAGCGGCAAGAGAACTAGATGGGACAAATCGGTGCAAGACAGTCCATCTGGGGAAGAACCTGAACCAAGAAGCTGAAGCAAAAATGACACATAAATGAACAAAGACGGAGTAAGAGGAGTCAAATGACTGAACTGAGTAAAAAGCTAAAGACTTTCATTAAACCCTTCCAGACTGAATGTATCGGTGACGACACAGCCGAATTTGCAGTATCGTAACTTATTACGGTACTGGACGGTAAACTGAGAGCTGCCCATCAACACACAGAGTTTACAGGCCTCACAGTCCAGCCAGGCGTCTGTTGATTAATGCACTGCTCCATGGTTCAATGCGTATTGTGGGACTGAGATGCGGCTTCGCTTCTATTCCCACAGAATGTTTTACGTGTTCCAACATTTACAAACTGAAGAGAATCTATACCAATTTGTTTCTGTATAAAAAGACTCTGACAGTAACCTTTAAAGGTAAACTATTATGCTTCCTTAGCGTAGGTCTATAGGCTGCAAAACAACAGTTTTTGCACAAAATCATTTGTACATAGTGAGATCTCAGTTTGGTCAGTTCTGCCTATTTGAGCTCCTTTCAGATTGAGCTTTAAGTCAAAACGAGCTCCTAGCGCCGACTGCAACTCCATGTCTACGTTCAGATGTGAAAACGGCTACAAACCGATGCGCAGTTATACAACCGTATCCCTTTGAAAAGCAGAAGTGGAGCCGCCTGCACAACCAGCAAAAATGCAGCAGGTGGTTTCCGGATGTTAAGTCAACAACAAGAGACTTGTCTTTTCCAGCAGCCATTGTACAGCACATACTGTGCTGTACAATGGCTGCTCAGCCAGCTGACCAAACGTGCTGGAGCTCCGCTTTGGTTGCTAGGTAACGGGGGGCTGAGCTTAGGTTGGGGTTGCTAGGTAACATCGCAGTGCCTGTCGATTGTAACTCAACATTTGGGAGGTTTTTGAAATGGCTCCTTTTCTATTGACACCAAAAAAAAAAAAACACATGAACTTAGTGCCAAAAACGCCTGGATGTCTTTCTTCTTCTTTTTAAATAATCTTGTTCTTGTTTCTTTGTTTAGATCTTGTTGTTTGGTTTGACCTGTTTCTTCTAATGGTGCCGGCTAGTGCGTTTCCAATTCTGGAGAAAACCAGAAAGATTTTGGCTACGGGAAGGATAAGAAAACAAAATCCACCAACAAGAAAAAAAAAAAGTCAAAATGTCTGCCGACGCTCTTTCCTCGTCACCTTCCTGGATACTTTGACTACACTACTGCACAATCGCCATCAGGAGATGCATCAAAACTTGCTTTTACTCAAATAAAAACAACAGAATGTAAAATACATTTTTGCTGTAGATGTTGGACAGACTCACAGCCTGTAGGAGATGCTGGAAGAAAATAAGCGTCTTTACAGGCAACATGTACAGACCTAGAGGTGAATACGGTAACTATAGTTACAGTATACTGGTATACTACAGCAACATGACCTTCTTCACTCTTACTGCTTTGGTAACATCCATCTCTCTGTAAACTATTATCTGGTTGAAAAAGATACTAAATTATGTGAATGTATTTATGTCTTATTGAATATTCTGCTGTATCCTCTTCCAAACTTTTCATCCATTTTTATTTTTATTTTTATTTTTTTTGCTCAACGTGTTTTATTCATCGTCCTGGTTGAGAACAGAGATGGTTTGAGCTTCCTGCTACATTACCTGCTTAATTACCTCATTTACTCTGGGTTTAGGGTCCTAGTCCAAGTATAAACATTTTGAACAAACAGCAAACAAAACCCTGAAATTCAGGTTTAGAACATATCAGAATATGACATGAATCGAATGAAACTGAACACTGAACAGTAAGTTCAGGCAGTGCTCAACAGACGCCTCCTTTTTTGCTTTAATTAGTGCATCAGTGTGGCATTGCATGACCTTAAGGGACCATGATTCTGTTTCTAAACTAAATACACATTGTGCTTTAATTAGGACATTGGAACAAAGAAAAAAAAAAAAAAAGTCCAGTCTTTGTTTTCCTCAGCCCAGTTTGGATGCTTCATGGTGTCATCACAAAGAGGGCAGCACCGGGTCCAGGATACGTCGGTGTTTCTCTTCCAGCTGCTGTGATTTTTCACTCAAACACGTTGACTTCTTTCTTTAGAGTCCTCTCACAGCTGCAGTTTTCCCTGCTGCTTGTTCTGCCACACTTTGTCCTTCCACTCATCTTTCTGTTGATATAATTAGGTGCAGCTCTCACAACTTGTTCTGCAACCACCTTTTGTGAAGTCCATGCCTGCCTCAGGCGTGAAACTCTTTATATTGAACATCTTTTTATTATTATTATTATTATTTATGTAAAATTCTAATTTTCTAATAAGTAGACATGAAATATTTCAGTAGTAGAATCCATACAATGTAAATGTTCAGTTTTGGAACCGATTTTCAGAACTATAATTCACTTTTTTTCCCCCCACCCAATTTATTTTGATGCCCCCAAAAGAAGCGGGTCTTACCTCCAATGTCCGGCCTCAGCTTCTTGTCATACTCTTTGAGTAAATTATTGAGGATTTCCGTGGTGTCTGTTTCCTGGGATTTAGGAGCCAGCATTTGGTTCACAGTGACATCCTCGTAGTCCTCCTCATACTGCACTGCTAAAGAACTGGAGAGAGGGGAGGAAAGAAGCTCATGTTTAACAGGACGAGCGATGCGCGGAGAGCGTGCGTTTAGAGGAACTTAGACATAAAGTTTCAAAGAAAATCCCGGCAACGAAGATATGGAAATCCGTTTCTTTTCTCTTTTTTGGAAGAAAACGAAAAAGAAGAAGAAGAAGAAGAAGAAGAAGAAGAAGAAGAAGAAGCAAGGTGCGCCTCTTACCAGGTGAAAAGGACCGACAGAAGTCCGACGCCAGCCAGGGAAGCGCGCGTCATGTTTCTCGGAGGGAGAACAAGTAGACAGAGACGAGTCAGCGGACGGTGCCTGTGCGCACTCCGCGGTCACCGCAGCACTGAGCGGAAACAGGAGCGGGAGGAGGGGGGCTTCATGGTTTCCAATCCAAGCCGAT
This sequence comes from Poecilia formosa, assembly GCF_000485575.1. Classification (NCBI taxonomy): domain Eukaryota; kingdom Metazoa; phylum Chordata; class Actinopteri; order Cyprinodontiformes; family Poeciliidae; genus Poecilia; species Poecilia formosa. The sequence continues at coordinate 118,722 of NW_006800161.1, read as the reverse complement.
ATGTCTCTCGGTGAGAATAATAATAATAAAAATAAAAACCCATTCATATCCTTCCGTGGTGGCCGGTTTTCCCCACTCCCCGCCCTCCCCACCAGACACAAACTCAGCAGTTTGTCACCGGTGAGGACTGCAGCGCTCCTCCATCCACAGCGGATGGCGCTGCGCCCTTTACGCAGGTGCGCACGGTAGCTGCGTTCTGAGAGGCGAGAATTCAGCTGAGGAAAAAAAATAAAATAAATAAAAAAAGAAAAAAATAGAGAACTCCTCTGTGCCGAAGTCTGCGTCACCCAAGAGTCGTTACACCTGCACGGAAATACTTTTTGTTGAGCTTTTTGCCTTCGTTCTTCCCTCCCGATTAATTACACAGTAGAATGTCCTCGACGTGTTTCGACACAGCCTATAAATACACTTGCAGAAGAAAACAAAAGTCTTTACCGATTCTCTTCGAATGCAAAGCCTGAAAAACTGGCCTAAATACACCATGGGAACAAGCAGAGCGCCATTCAAAATCCTTAGCATGATGATGGCACTACCGTGCTTCATTATTCAGCGTTTATTTGCCATTTGCGCAGTACATTTTCCTTTATACAATAAAAAAGTTTACTTTTGTCTGCAGGAATGTCATTTAAAAAACATTTTTTGGTACAAAATGTAAAATAACCGTACAAAAGTGGATTATTGGTAGCGAATGTTAACATGCGCGCGCCACACTGTAAAAGACAGAAAATGTAGTTGATAATGATGAGCAGTAAAATGATGACAGGAAAAATCCGTAAAAGATAAAACAATTTAGAACTAATGTAGATTGTTTTCAGGTTCATTTTAGAGAAAACTTTTTTTTATTTTATTTTTTTGCACTTTAAGTTAAAACATTTTCTTTTACAGTGGATATTGACTCCAGCAGGATTTCTTAACCGTATCAAAAATCACACTGCCATCCAACCACAAAAGGAAAAACAAATCTAGTAATTTTGAATTCTGGCAACCACAGCTGCCGCCGTTTTACCATAGAATTACCACAGTGATGATGAAGCACCTGTTTCTATATAAACTTAAAACAATGAAACCTTGAATTGAGTGAAACAAAAATTGACACGAATCAAAATCACCTCTTTGCCGATGTACTTTGAGTATTCCTGGGTTTGGAAGTGTGTGTGAGAGATGCTACATACGTGGAGCATCTGCAGCATGAGAGGTCAGAGGGCACTTTAGCTTTAGCATCAACACGTGCGTTGGCTCTGCAGCCTGAGCTGCTCTGGTCTTAGGCTGTGGAGCTTCGCTGCTGCTGCCTGACTTCTATCACCCTCTAGTGGCTAAAGTGAGAACTGCACAGACTTGAAATAAAAAAGAAAAACATATCAACCCTCACTGTTGTGCTGCTAACATGTAACTTTTTTCTTCAGTTTCTTGAGTTTCTGAAGTCTGCACATGCGTTGTTGTTTTTTGTTTCCTATGGAGACGCCATTGTAGGGTCTCAGCGTCGCGTTGAAGGACAACTTTGAAAAGCGGTCGAGCTGGGAATGAAACCAGCAATCATTTCCACTTCCCCACTTAGCCACATGATCACCTACTCACAGCCATACATTAGCATAATGCAAAAGATAAAGCCCAACCCGACGGGCCCAGAAGGAATCAGCAAATGGATTTAATGGGCCGCACTCAGAATAAATATGAACTTAATGAACTTACAGTTGTTTTGTTTTTTAGTTTTATGTAAGATGAAATCACCCATGAGCCTAATTTGTGCTGTTACCTGCCCTGCATATTTAGCATGTGCACCTATACACTCTGCATGCTAATCCCACAGTCTTCTGAATAGAAAAGCTTGAGTGTGTATGATGCATTCGCTCTCTTAAAGAAATAATATGCTAAATAGTATGTGACTCCCAACCCTTAAAGAGTAGAGTTGATCATAATCGCTGCATAACTCCAACCGTTTGGACCAAACTCAAATGGGTTAAAGAACACTTAATGTGTTACCTGGAAAACATCATGCATTACAAACGTGTCCAGACCTTTCCAGATTGTGACGTTTACAGCAGCGTTAATGTGTTTCATCCAGATTTTAAGATAGAGGGGGGAAAAAAACACAAAGTAGTGTTAAATGGTTTTCAAACTGAATCTAAAAAGTGTAGATTGCGTTTGTCTTTTGCCTTCTTTGATGCTCTTGAATAAAACATCAGGTAAGAGCTGTGTGCTCCTCAAATTCATGCAAAAAGTGCTCAGAAGAGAGAAATTGTTTTTGAATAAAAAGCGATGGTCTGGTTCAAATTTCACAACAAGCCAAACATTGGACACGTAAAGCTATGAAAGAAAAAAGCCGACTTTTGGCATATTTAAAAAGAAACAAAAGAAACAAAAAAAAGGTGTGACATGTGGCAGAAAGCCAACACTGCGCTTGACCCTGAACATACCATCCCTACAGTGGAACATGGTATCATGGCAACAGTATCATTCTCTGGGGAATGTTGTTTCTATAACCGTGTGTGAACTTCCTTCCACTAAACTTCACCCTGAAGTTTAGTTTCCATGAAACCTGCTGGTGGCAACATGATACAAAGATGCCATTTTATCTGCAAGAGCTTTGAACAGTGTTAAGATGTCCTCGTTTTGATTTTAGATATTAACATATTTTCTTTTGTCCATTTTCATGTTTATTTACATTTAATTCTGGTGGATTTTTTTTATCTTTTCAGTTTTTGCTGTAGCTATGTAAAGAAAACCTATTTTTACACAGTTTCTTTTATGTATATATATATATATATATATATATATATATATATATATATATATATATATATATAATTTCCTACAATATTAGCATCATTCTCTTAAAAACATAGCAAATCAACTCAATCCTCCTTTTCTAACCTTGCTTATCAACTACCAAACTTGGGCTATCCATTTAAAGGGACAGTATTATGTAAAATCTACTGTTTTGAGCTCACAGAGCAGAGCACCCTTCCCTCGCAACTTCCCCACTCAGCTCCTTCAGACTAGCCAGCAGCAATTAGCCAACACCTGGAGGAACTGTGCAATATATGAGCTCATTATAGGAGCTACTGCTCAGGAAAACGCTGGTAAAAATGTTGTTGAAGGGTCAATAGAGGAGCCGTATTGTGATGACTTCCTTGAGGTGGAGTTTCAGAAACAGCAGGAGTTTTTAAAGAGACAGAGGCCCAAATCCAAGGCATTAAATTATAAAGTCAAATTTCTTTGTTTCATATATAAAGCATTTTTCTAACCACTGAAGGTAACATAGATTCTTGATTGTGCTACAAAATAACACTATGTGGCTGGAAATCAAACAATACTGGCCCTTTAAATACTCCATCACTTCTAAAACCTGCAGCATCACCTCCACTTTTTGGTACGTTTCGCAAGATTTGATATTCACTCCCCTCTCTGTGTTTTTCCCTCCGACGCTCCAATCTGTGACTGATGTCATTTGGTGCCATCAGCGACGGCTTAATTTGACGTCAACTGCGGCCCCACCGAACAGAAAACAGCAACTTAAACGGAGCTAAATCCTTGACAAGCAGATGTGAGCCAGATGTCACTGCAGCAGAGAGACCCCCTCCACCAAGATGGGCTTAGCAGTCCAACAACTGCAGAGGAGGCGTTGGTGTAATCAAAGGCCGAGCAGAACAAGCACAAAGTTGTTTCTATCAACTAGGATTACGTTTTGGTCTTGTCACGTCGAGTTCTGCAAATCCACAAATTTGTAGGCTCACATGCAGCTAAGCAGCATATTTTTACATATGTTATAGAATGAAAACATTATCTGTTCTTCAGGTAGCGTGAAAGTTCTTGAATCGATTTTGCTTGACAATCTTCTCAAAGTCGCAGTTACACCAATTTCCAGTGCGTCTTACTTATCACACTTTTTCCTTCCACTCAACTTTCTAAGAAAACACTTGAGCCAGCAAAGAGCTTTTATAGCTTCAATAGTTGTCTTCTGGACATCTGTCAAAGTCAGTAGTCATACGGTTGCATAGGCCATAATAACTATAATATAACATAAAAAAAATATAATGTTATATAATATCACAATTTTCTGCAAAACAGAACTTTGGGTGTTTTTGTTATGTGTAAGTCATAAACATCAAAATTACACAAAACAAGTCTTAAAATATTTTACTCTATGTGTAATGACTCTATAAAATATGCATACAAGTTTAAACAGGGAGAGTTCAGTTTGATTTCATGATGCACCTTGAGAAAAAGAACAGATTTTTTTATTTTTATTAAGTGCAGACAATCTGGATTCACCTATTTACATAACACTTTTCTTTCAGTGTGGAGTAATTCAGAATGAATGAAACATCAGTTAGCAGCCCTTCATTAAAGCTTAAATGTCAGCAGCCACAGTATTGCTTTATTATGACTGAGCACTAAGAGCCGGAAGACGGTGCGAGTGAAGCTTTATTGGAATCAGGTACAGAACAAAGTGCACGTTTTTGACATTAGCACAGGCCTTGACATTTGTCACAAGAAAAATGGGATTTAAAAAAAAAAACTAAAGCATTGCATTTATTAAGAAAGATGACTGGCACATTGATGAAAACCTAATTAAATACAAGTAAAATGTTGACAGTTTTAGCATGAGCACAAAATAAATTGTCATTCACTTCAGCATTATTTATTGCTTCAGGTATTTGCTGTTAAAGCACAGACAGTTTCTGTTTACTTCAATGTCGTAATACAATATTTCTAAAAAAAAAAACTGTGCTAAAGTAGGCATTAGGTCATATGATAAAGTTTGGACATTAAAGCAAATTCAGCTAAAAATAACGTTTGTATTTTCTGAGATATGGGTGAAAAAAACCCATTACATTCCATTATTCTGTTAAAGTGATTTCCCTTTTTAGAAAAAGAAAATATGGGTACAATAAATATAGCTTTTTTTTTTAAATACGCTGAATAAAAACATCATGGCCACTCATATGTCGAATGCAGATATGAAATGGTAAGGCTCAGTTTAAAATGAAATAAAAAAAGCATGGCTGTATTTAAATGTCTAAAAATTCACAAATATGAAAACAAAACTCCAAATCTAACAATTTAGGTTTTTCAATGTGTTAAAAATCTTAAATTTACTACATTGCCATAAGTACTGATACATGCCATCAACATGCCAATCACCTCGAAAACTGTTAAACTGCAGCCAATTAGCATTTAATATGAGCTAGCTTGCTATCAAGCTAACAGTTTGTGTTTGTGGGTCACTTGAACTAAGAGTATTTTAAGTAACTTAAAAATATAAATGTGACACATGAATGGAATAAAATGAAGCAACAGCAGGTTAGTTGTTTTTCCCCATTCTCTTGTCTTTATGCTAAATAGGGCTAAGATAAGCTAAACAAAGCTAAAGACATCAGGTAGTAGCTGTTTTTTTTTATTAATATTGTTAAATATTCCTATTTGAACCAAGGTAATGTGAATTGGTGTGGTCATGGCGCTTTTTCTTAAATGTCCCAGCACATGTCCATCTTATTTTCATCCCAAAACAGGATTTTTTTTTCTTTTTCTCAAGGCTAATCATCAAGTATGCTAGCTTTTATAAAAGACCAAAGAAATAAACTTATATATATGAAAAAACTGAATGTTTTTCTAAGCATAAAACCTTTTTAACTTGCCAGGGTTTAAACTACTTGACTCATTTTCTTTTTAAGCACTAAAACTAGCAACTATCAATGCTGTTGTGCAAGCGTTACATCAATATAAGTGCAAACTTTACTGGCCTAGTGGTGCTATTCTATAAGCAGGGCAAATATACTACTGTCTTAAGCTACTCCCGTACTTACATATATACACAGTTTAACCTCACAGTTTAGAAACACACCACTTTCGCTTTAAACGTTTCCCGCTTTCATCTCCACTTAAACAAAAACTCAGACTGACTAAACTCAATTGAGGACAAGCCACCGTAAATTGAAAAGTAAAAAACATAAAATAAATTCAAAAAGAAAACGTGAACAAGTAGAGTCCACTAAATGAACGTTCTGAACCAGGTTTCAGAGTAAGGTTGAGTGCAGAGTTCAGTGCATTCATAAGGAGTTATCACACTCTGAAGGCAACACAATCAGCATGGCTATTCGGCTGCTTTTAACAAGAAAGCAAAGTTACATTTGCCTTGGTCCTGTTTCACATTCGTGGACCTCAAGGTTAATATTTACTGTACAAAGACTTTACAAAGATAAAAAGCAGTTTTGAATGATACAGTACAAATTTTTTACTTTGCATAGCATTTGGCCTTGCTGTTCCATTTCCAACTCAAAACTGAACGACAGAATACAAATGCCAAATGCTCAAAATTAAAAAAAAAAAAAGAAAAGTTATAACCAAGTTCTGGGTGAGCAATCATAAGTTAATCTTTTAGGTCGGTAATCATACATATATTAACTCAAGGCAAACATGGCAGCACTTACCCGAAGCAACACACATGCAATAACTTGTAAATATCTTAAAAGAACAACAATTATGGTACAAGGACAAAGTGCTTGGCATTATCGTTTGTTGATTAAGTTCACATCATCGCTGGCCCTCAGCCTAGAGCTCACTCGGCTCCTTTAATCACCGGCTCCCTGTTGAGGTACGTGGCCCAGTACACCAGGTTGAAGGTCCCAAAAAGCACTGGGAACACAATCCTGGACATCTTGTCGATCTTGCTCACGCTGTTGTAAGTCTTTTTGGGGTCCGGGGCCTTGCTTTCAGACGGTTTGAGCTGAATAGTTGTGCTGTTTGAAATGGTGGAGATGGACGCATCCTTGGTTAGGTTGGCTGTGTAGTTCACACCGGTGGAGCAAGTGTTGTTGGGCTTCATGGACAACGCCAATGGGTCTTTTTTCTGCGGCGAAAGGAACAAGCCGTGGTTCTCATAAAACTGTGGTGGTAAATATTGGTAATACAAGTTAAGGCGATACATGGAACAAAAGTAAAACCTGAAGGTTTTACACTTGGTTTGGACTAAGGGTCTACTGGACTAGTCTTCCTGACAGTCCGGTAGGTTCAATTGGGGACCAAATTGCAGGGTTTTACATTTTAAGCCTCTGCTGCTCTCTTTAACATTGAACTGTGTCAAACAAACTTAACTCTTTGAAAAAAAACTGTTCCCCTCCTCACCTGACGTGGCGCTGCATCAAGAACTACTGAAGGAAACGACACAAAGACATGAATACAACTTTCTTCCTCACAAAATGTAAACAAAATGGAGTAGCATAATTTTTTGCAGATGTAGGATTTCTATTGTGTCTTTCATAAAAGAAAACGAGCTAGTGCTAGACGCAAGCGTTTGTTTTGGTTGTATTTACCCAGAATGCCCAGTGCTATTGTTGTGGAGCGGTCTCCGGTCCATTTGCATCCACATAGGCATTCGAAACGCGCCAGAGTTCACTTCAACCGAACAGAAAGCGATGTTTTTAGGCGGACCAGAGTTGGGTTTTTTGGTCCGCATCCGAGTTTGATTGCACATTCACACCTCCCCAAATGAACCGGACCTTCTAGTTTGATTAAAGCAGACTAAATGGTGCTGGTGTGAACCTTAAAAAATTTACATTTTCAAGCATTTTCCACAAATGTTTCTCCTGATCATCCTCATTTTCTAATAGCTCAGCAAGTTTTGAACAAACTTTTCAGACGTTTAGCTCTGAAATCCCTATCTTCATATTTCGATACCAAACCCAGCGTACGTACCTTGGGCTGTTGGGCCTCCATCGCTTTTTTCCCGTCCCAGGCCCAGCTCCTTTTGGTAAAATAATTCACTGTGGCAAATTCAATGAGGGCTGAGAAGACGAAGGCATAGCACACTGCAATGAACCAGTCCATGGCGGTGGCATAGGCCACTTTGGGAAGGGAGTTTCGAGCGCTGATGCTGAGAGTGGTCATGGTGAGGACCGTGGTCACACCTGGCAGTGAGAGAGAAAACTGGGTCAGTCTTAGATATCAGAGTTGCAGTTCTGTTTCTATTACAGCAGATTAAGGCATGGAAAACAGCCGGCTGCGTAGGAGAGTATTATAAACAGATCACGCAGTAGTAGTAAAAAAAAAAAAAACCCTACAGAGAAATATTCAGCCTCTAATCATGGAAAGAACAGCTAAATGTCTCTCTGAAGCTGTGGGAATCCTCCTACCGCCGTTTCAGCTAAAATATTTCAGCCGTCGCACGGCTCGATGCGTCGTCCAGACTCACCAAAGACGGTCCTTGCTGGCACCGACTCTCGGTTGAGCCAGAAAGAAACCTGGGACAGAATCACAGTCATGAAGCACGGCATGTAGGTCTGGATGACGAAGTAGCCTATCTTCCTCTTCAGGTAAAAGTGAGCCATCATCACCGTGTACTCGCCTGGAGACAACAAAACAGATGGATTGTCATTTCTCCATGTGCTTTTGCTGTTTCTTTAAAACAGTACATTCAGGTAGAAGAGCTGCTGGGAATAATATGAGAGCTTTCTCAGTTTAGACAGGAAGCTTGTATTTCAGAACTTTAGAAAAATATCACGGAGATATTTGTTAACTCGGCTCGCATTAATTTTATAGTGAGAAGATGGCAAATGCTTGAAAAGTTAGATTTAAACTGTATGAACATGTTGTAATGTCAGGTAGAGCTACTACAACCTTGATTTAAAAAAAAAATCAAAATATGAGTTCCAGTTTGTTTGGATTTTCAAACTTTTGTTAAGACTTTTTTCTCTCTTTTCTTTGTTTTTTAAGTACTCACCATAGGTTTGACACGATTAATCAGATTAACTGTGATGTTTCGATTTCAGGAATAATTATCAACTAATTTAGCAATAGGTTAATAGTTAAGTGGAGTATAAAGACTAAAAAAAAACACCTTTTGCTGAAAGAACATATTCAGAGCATTAATTAATCCAAAATTGTACATAAACACATCCATTTTACATTTAAGAGAAAAAAAAACAACATACTTTTTTGTCTGTAAAAATGTTCTGCCTAGAAATGGTCGTTTGAATTTCCCCTGGTTCAAATATCAGCAGACAATAAAAACAAACAAACAAACAAAAACTCCCTTTTGATATACAGTCATTAATCGGTTAGTCCAAAAAAAAAATAGTCAACTGATCAGCTATAAATTGTATTGACTTGTTAAAGTCAAGCAGAAAACCCTGAGCTTTTCACATGTTGATTCTAGATGGATGTTTTTAGCTGTAGATTCCTCCTTTGCTAAACATGATCAAGCAGAAACTATAGAACTGCTACATTATTGCATAAAAGGCAATAAAATGTTCACTTCCTTATTTAAAAAGAAATTGAATTGTTTGTTTATTCGCATTGCTTAGTGTATTTTCTAAAACTGTTCAATGAAAAATCTGTAGAAAGTGATAATTTCAATCTGATTAATTGATTGTCAGAATAACAGATAGAATAATTGATTCCTAAGATAACAGCTAAATGTGGCCCTAATTCGTTGCAAGATCCTCACACATCTCCCCTTCTCGTCACAACAGGTTTAAGTTTTGTCACTAAAGTTTTGCTTCTGCTTTGAGAAAAATGTAAAATAAAAAAGCCAGCAGGCCCGAGCGACGTTTAAATCCAAGAAATAACAGTTTGCTGTCGTAAGAAAAACCTCTCTAACATTGATATTTGAAACTTTGATCTGATGGCTGATGAAAACCGCAACGCTGTGGTTTGTTTGTTTTAAACTAAGAATATACTCAACCTGTGACATTTCTTTCTCTCCCTCTCATAAAGCACCTGTGTGGTGCCCGGCCCGCCCTGCAGGCGGCCCACCCTGCCTAGTAAACCTCCTCTTTCTGGGTCATCCCGCCGGTGAACTCTGGTGACTCAGACCGCGCTCACAGCCTCACACTGCACGCCCCCTCTCTGCGCAGTTTCTGCTTTTCCATTCAAATGAAGCCCAGATTAAAAAGGGACTTTGAAAAAAAAAACTGGCAGATTTCAATCCTCATACAAAAACCATACTTTCAGTAACTTCCAGTAGAAATAAACATGACTAAGACTGGTATTTACTGGTATTTACTACTTTTCCCACACTCTCTGTCTGGGATTTTCTGTTTTTAATCACAATATTATATAGTAATTATTGTGATTTGAGCTGCAACTAACAATTATTGTAGTAATTGATTAATCTAATAATAGTAAAAAAAGGCACAATGTGCAGATTTTTCACTTGACCACTTTTGTACATTATTAGAAATACATTAAATGACACAAATACAAAAATAACAAAGTCCTACTTTTAATTAAGAAAATATGTGTAAGAAATATCAACACATTTTTCTTAGTACCATCACTTACAGTGACAGTGGTGATCCATTTATGACACCGTTTGTGATGTTTTCTGAGTGCGACGATGACAAGATCGCTTTATCTTGTATTATTACTACTACTACTAATAATAATAATTATTATTATAATTATAATAAATTGTAATGCTGGCTGCACTTGCTGCCATTAACTATCTGCTTTTCTGTCATATTATCTGACATTGACCAGAGTTCTCTCCTTTAAATAATTCATGTATTTATTTTCACAGGGAAAGAGAAAGTAGGTTGTTGGGTTGGGGAGAAAAATCATTGTATCCTGTTAATCAAGTGAAGATTGCATTTGAATGATTTCCTTGTTTTGTGAAATCCTGTCGAGCTGCCGAGTCTGATAAACTATAGAAAATCCACAGATGACTGCTGCTTTCTCCTGGCAAAATCGGATTTTTCTGTCTCGCTAATCCCTTGTCACAATCTGCACTCTCTCTCTCTCAGTCTCTCTCTCTCTTTCTATGTGCAAGCACCACGTACGTGTGTGTATGCGTGTGTGTGCGTGTGTAACACAGTCCATCCCATTCTGTCAAGTCAGGCCACTCTTGATTGGGGACGTTCATCCCCGCCTCGCCTGAACGAGAACGCAGAATTGGACCTGGCTCGGCGGCGCTGACTGCATGCAGGTGCAAAGTGGAAGGTGAAGGAGAGCGAGAAGGGGGGACGTGACGGGACGGGAGCAAAGTTTGGACGGTGCGAGCGATGCAACAAGCGGCATCATGTCGTCGGTGAAAGGAGTTCCCGGGTTGCCTTCACTCTGTGGACTGTTAGCCTGCAGCCCTGCTCTGGGGGGGCCCGGCGTGGGGGTGTCTGCTGTGATCTGACCTGACCCGACTGCCTTCTGGGACTGAAAGGGGATGGAAACCTCCCGGGTCTAAACAAACAAACAAACAAACAACAAAATGCGGTTGTGGTGGATTTTACTATTTGGGTTCTGGAGCGTCTGTGGGGAGCTACCATTTATAGCAGAGAACAACGCGGCCATGCTGGTTAACTGGTGAGTACAGATCCACGCCATCTGTTGATTGAGCTGTGATCTGGAAGCAATATCATGCATTTAAAAACAAAAACAAACATTAAAAAAAAACAAAAAAAACAAAAAACGTTTGTCTATCACAACTTATGCTCCTGCCGCCGTATTTGCATCCAGTGCGGTTCAACCGGTGAGACCCGGGGGGTCACTTCCTCCACGTGTGTGCCCAGCTCACTGCTGAGCTATTCTGGGCCCGTTAAGGAGGGTCTGAACCTCAGATTAGCTCGGCTAATTAAGAGCGAGCTGGCTCTGGGTAACTCGCCTTCCCTTTTTAGATGGCGTTTTGCTACGTGTGCAAAACGGGCCGGACTCTTCAGAACTTGCTCTGCTCCAGGGTTTCCTGCCCGGATTTGTCTCCAATTTAATGTGTGTGATCATAAAATGCTTTTCTTTCACACATCACCCGGCGAAAACAGGGCATAGCACCTCTGTTTACATCTTTGGGAAGCCCCTCTTCCTCTCCCCTCCTCCTTTGTGACAGAGTAACAACCAAAAAGTATTATTCTTTACATAAGGGAATTAAGCAGATGCTGTCCCGTCCAACCCTTCCGTCGCTTCCACAGCAGCCAATCCCTGCGCTGTGATGTCACTTGGTAAAAGCACAACTGATGGGCCTGCATACGGATTAACCCTACAGACCCAGTGGCTAAGACCACGGATAAGTGATTTTTTTTTGTCCCCCTCCCCCCTTACCCCACCCACTCCTCCATGCGTCTGCCACCTCTCCTCCTGACAGCCCCAGAGACAGCTGGCTGTGTGTGGGAGGCGCGCTCAAATCCTGGAGATTCATTCATTGTCTCCCCCCCTCCCCCCCACTGCCTCTTATCCAGCTTGATTTGAAAACATTTCCTTTCCACAGCAACTTTAACGAAGCAGGCTGTAATAACGCTGAGCGTAGTGATGATAATAAAACTCACGTCCAGGCTGGAGCTGCTGTACTTCCTTCAAGGTTCTCGCCCACTATTCCCCACTTTTGAATAAAGGTGGTGACCCTAAATGACTTAGATTTTGTCACATCCAACATGTGGAACAATTGAATCCATTTAAAAAAAATAAACAAAAAAAAAGTGCATTCTTACTTTTGCTTTATGGTAGGAGTGTCAAACTCATTTAGCGCATCACGATCATGAACAGATCATTCCTGCTTGTATCCATCAGACTATAAAACTCTGAATGTCTTTATGTTGAAGTTTACTCTGGACTCATTTATACTCAAATATTTCCATTTTGTTTATTTTATATTTAGGTCATTTTTAAATCATTTCTAATTTCACACCTGTGCTATACACTTTATATTGCCAATTGCTACGATTGTATTTGCTAATATTTCACACTTTGGATGTGAAGAGCTTGTCAACAAATAAGCAGTTTCCTCTTGAGAATCAATACGGTATATTCTGAATGTACTGAAATGGTGGGTTGTGGCAGACTGTGTGGATAAAACCCATTAAAGTAACAGGGTTTCCCCTAGAAAACGTTCTAAGTCCGGTGGTACAGGCAGTAGGGCGTTCAGCGGCCCATCAGGCTTTGTGTTAAGAAAAAGTTTAAAGTTGGCAAGAAATTTTAAAATATGCTTTTCAATAGTTTCACCAAAGAAACTCTTTAGCCCATCTTTGCTATCACTGTTACTGGTGTATATAAGAAAGAAACAAACAATACTTAGCCTTGTGGGGGAGGTAAGTAAAGCCTGGTGGCCCACCAGGCTTATAATACACTGAGGGAAACCCTAAATAATAATAAATAGCCGTCTCTGTATTCAGCGAGTGCTTCTTAAAGTTAAATATTACTGAACATCTTTTCACAGTGATGTAATGTAGCAGTATACAAATAAAAAAAACTGCTTGGATTTGACTGGTAAAATAACATTTAAGCAGACAACTGTTATCTTGATAACAATCTGCACTCTCTCTCAAAATGGCTCTGTTTATGCAGCCATCTTGAGGTTAGTGGGGCCACATAAATGGTTATCATGGGCCAGATTTGGCCCATGTGCCTTGAGTTTGACACATGCTTCAGACATGCTTAGGGCTGGACAATAAATCAACAAAAATAGATATATACATCAATATACCAATAGATAATGGATCTGATAGAATGTTCAATAATTTCACTGAACTCTGATCCAGAACTGCACAGCATTCTGGGAGATGTAGGCAAAGCAAAGGCTTTAGCTCCCAAGCACCCAAGTCTTGAAATTCATTGAATTTATACACTGTGCCATGATTCAGCTCTGGAACTGGATCAACCCAGTAAACCAGTTACCAGACATGAGCAGCTCTGTATGATTTTAGCTCACTGTTCCAAAGCAAACAATGAGATGTTTACGGGTCTTCTGGTGTAAAAATGCTCCTTTTAGCTTCTTAAGGGAAATTTCTATTAGAATGAGGTCAAAGCTTTGATTTGCCCACATAAGAATATAAACTGTATTCTTTAATCATTCTTTGGCAGATTAAACTGTCTGCTTAGGCCCACTGTCTTACTGCTTGGCCTATTTTCTCCAAAGATTTGTTTCAGTGTCTCAACATTTTGCTGTAGAGTACAGTGGTATAAACCCAGATGTGCTGTTCCTGCGATGGCAGCAGGTTATTGGGGCCAAGAAGCAGCAAAGCAAAGTGAAAGGTCAAGGAGATTCTCCTCTCTCCATGACACATCCTCTTTGGTTTGTTGTGAGCTGGGTCTATTATTATATATAGTGCTCAAAAAACATAAAGGGAACATTTCACTTTAATTTTGTGTGTGGCTCCAAATCCAGGCCTCCATTGGTTAATACATTTGATTTCCATTGATGATTTTTGTGTGATTTTGTTGTCAGCACATTCAACTTTGTACAGAACAAAGTATTCAATGAGAATATTTCATTCATTCAGATCTAGGATGTGTTATTTGAGTGTTCCCTTTATTTTTTTGAGCAGTGTACTTTATCTGTATTTCACCAAACAAAAATGTTGAATTCCCCCCCCACCCCCACATTTTGACATAGTAAAGCTACATATGTAAGTATGGAGTTGAATCAGATTGACCAGCACAAAGAGCCTCATGATTGTCAACTGAAAGGAAAATATCTAATTTTAAAAATGTATCACCATTGTAAACCAGAAAAGTGTGGGGTGCATTTATATTCATTCTTCAGTCTGATAAATGAATCCGTTGGCACCAAGAAATCCCCTCATCAGTAAGTGGAGTTCACCTGTGTGCCATTTAATCTCCATGCATGTTCTGTACAGCGACACGGAGGCAGAGGAACGCAGCTGGCACACCGGGGAGAGTTGTGTTTAAAACAAAACATGCTGCAAAACACTTTGAACATCTCAGAGAACGCTGATCAATCCGTCAGCAGACAGGGAGTGGAACCAACCCACCAAAACATGGCTGTCTACCTAAACTGAGAAAAAGGGCGAGGAGACCATAAATGCTCCCACCTACTTTATCCAACGTGCCATTCTTGTTAACATAAATGCGTGATGAAAATGTTGTTCGCAGAGCTAGCATGCGCCCACTGAATTGGGCCCCGGCCAGGGTCTGTGCTCTGCAGCCGGAGAGGGTTTATGGTCTGTCTGCTGTACCCCGACTGGTGTAGATCTCCTCGGTTCCCGCCGTCTGGCCAATCAGGTGATACTGGTTGAGCCTGGAGCCTTCCTCTGCCACCACCACAGACTTGGCTGCATCTTCAGTCCACTTGTAGATCACTTCTGAGACAGGGTAGGCATCTAGCAGAGAGGAGACGTTTTTACAGGTTTATAACCAAATAGGTAGATTGCACAATATCAAATCCATACAGAAGCATGGAGCCAGTGAAGATTGTGTTTAGGCTAAGGCTGTCGATGTTAACGCATACGACTGATCTGAAGAGTTTAATGCATAACATAATGAAGATTAATTGCGTTACCTATTTTGACCTAAAAGCTTCTCTACCACGAAGGGATACCTGGTTTACAGCAGCGCGGTCTTGTACTGCGGTCAGCAATGCAGAGTCACAAACACAAGTGAAAAAATGAGCCAGAAGAGTCAGACTGGTGAGCTCAGCGGCAAAGTTTTCCTTTAATAAAACCTTCATGTACGTTTGGATAAAACCATTATATAATGTAGTGTAATATTGTGCTATGCTACGATATTATTGCAATAGTTCATCATTATTTCAGTAATGAATTACCCTTCCACCAAAGCACAACAGATTTATAGTAAGTCTGTCACAATAAACAATTAATTAATTAATTAATTAATCACATGAGAAATTAAAATAATCTTGATCGTAATATTTTTTGAAAGACAATTTTGTTCACTGAGGTTTCATAATCCATTTTATTTATGTTTGTGGTTGTAATGTTTCTTGTCCTCCCAATCTTATGGTTACAGGCCTGGTTTATAGGTAATATTCCTAAATTACGTTTGAAACAAAATTACTTTTATTAAACCTTCCTGCATATAAAAACATGGAAAGCTTCGATGTTTGATTTGAGGCAAGAAAAGATTTTCTTTAACATTTTTAGAACAATGTGCATATTTGAAGTTTATAAAATTAAAAATGCTGTTTAATCACGATTAATCACAGCGCTAGGGTGTGACTAATCTGATTTAAATTTTGAATTGGCTTACAGAACTAGTTTAGACCATCAATTATCAAGATGCAAAATATTTAAGCTGCACTTCACAGCCTCCATCCCTGGTAAAGATTTGATGAAATTATTGAAATACAGTCTTTGTTCATGATAATAATATATAATAATTCCACAATTAGAAACAACTGTTAGAAACAATTAGAAACAACTGTTTTTAAAAGAGTTACACTAATTGGTTTTGCTTACCATCAAAGTAAAGAAGTAACTGAAGCTTTGTTTATTTCTATTTTACCCTTTTGACTTGATCAGTGTTTCTTGACATTTCTGGCTAACAAGCCATAACTTCCCGTAGTATAAATCTGACATGAAACACAGAGTCAGAGCAATAACTAAAGAAGTTTTAAAACAACCCGAATTAGGCAAACGAGGCTCAACGAGAGTTCAAGTTGGTTGGGAAGAAGGAAGTAAGGGAGGCAAAGAAAAAAAAAATCCTTCAAAGTTCATCTGTTGCAAAGAGCGCCATCTAAACCAACCCTTTGATAGGGGGCTGCAAGACTTCCTCTCTTGGTTCATGAAGATATTTTGCCTCTGTTGAGTTATGAAGAAACTTTTTGGACTGGAGGCAAAACATCTTCAAGTAACAAGAGAAGTCGTCCAGCTGTCTTTTACTTTGGATTATCTTGTCCTGCTTCTCTTCCAAAGGTCCTAAACACCTTGTTGGAGTACATGGCATAATTAACTCTTAAACAAAACATTGAAAGCAGGCTGGCATTAGAGATGCACCAATCCGATATTAATATCTGGATTGGTACAGATATTGAAAAAAAATTCTAGATCTGGTATAGCAATGTTTTATAATTCACTTTGCACTATATTTAAAATTCCTAGTTGCCCTTTCAGAACCATTTGAAAGACGATTTGTTGCCATTCTTTTTTTTTATGTTTGACCAAAGTAGTCATCCTGTTGTTTTTGTCAGTTTCTTTTTTATTTATTTTCTGTTCTACTCCTAATTGCACTGACTGAGCAAATGAAAGTTGTTTTTACATGCTTGACCAAACTTGTGAAGCTATGGGTGCATTTATGTGTGCTTTATTGGTGCAGAGTCACCAAATAAATGTGTAATTCAGTACATTTATGTCTCTGTTTAGAAAAATAAACGTCTCAAGTCAACTCAGCACTGTTTTTCCGTATCGGCTCGGTGTCGTCCGATACTAAATCTCAGATATTTGCATTGATATCAGAAGTGGAAAAAAAGTGAATCGGTGCGTCCCTGCTTGACTTCACATCTTTCAGTAGAATATTAACCCAACAGTATTAACAAATCAACCTTCGTCCACGCTTAATAAATAAAACACTATAATAATATAAAACTAAACTAAACTTGTGGGTTTATCTTATGAGAGGATGCTCTTGTTATGTTGTGGTGGACAGTTTTTACAAGTGGATAAATCTTACTTTAAGCCAAAAACTAACGGCATCTAAGATTTAATTCTGGACCTTTCCTTGTGTCAATATTGGCTTCACCTCCTCCTCCACTAATAGACGTTACATAAAAACTGAGCTGCAAATCAAATGTCAGAATGTGTTCACTATATATCTCCATGCTCCCTAGAAGCATCCTTTGAGGGAAAACAAAGTTTGATGAATGATGTATTACGTGAGTGTCATTATGCAACGGATATGCTTCTCACAATTTTCAAGTACTACAGGTGCGCTGTAAAATTTAATCCTGTGTTCAGCAGATGAATTAATGCCGATCCATCCTTCTGCCATGACCTGGAGCTTAAAACGCACTAATGTCAAGGATATTTACTCTTAGCTTCACAGATATACTCATAACTACCATAAAAAATATCCACATTTTGTCTAAATAATATTCTTATATCATCTGACTGTAGGAACATTCAGCTGAAATGCTCTGTTAAGAAAAACAGTAAAAAAAAAAAATATATATATATATAAATATATATATCACTAATGTCCAGCTGCATTACTTACAAAAAACCTTCAAAAACCGAGGAAAACAAAGCAAGAGGCTGTAAACTTTTAGGTTGGAGGGCATCTAATTCAAATAACACAGTACAAAAGTAAAACGGTCACGTTTTCATTCATTTTCCCTCAACTTCATTCAAGGTAAAAAAAAAATAATAATAGTAACACCTACTATCGCATTTTACATTATAATAGCCACTTATTCTCTACTGTTGTACATAATGTGGAAGCCAAAACCCAAAACCTTTCCACGTGGCTGAGAAAAACTAAACCGGCACATTTTAAAACAACCTGCACATTTACCAGCTGGATTGGCATTGCTTTGGTGTGGAGTGCTTTAAATAATGTCCTGAACATTTAATTTGCTGTTGTAGCGACAAAAACAAATGTTTATTCCCTCCTCTGAATGAAAGTGCTGATTGAGTCCAGCCTTCTTTGTCGTATTGAACCGAACTGTGACGTCTTTATGTGACGGATTAGAGCAACTGCATGTACAGTAGCATAGTGTGTTAGCGTTGCTGTCGATTTGCTAAGATTGACCATCTTAATGAAAAAGAAGTTGTAGCAGGACTTATGAAAACAAATGCAAAATGTCTACAGCAGACATTGAAACAATGTTTCCACGTAGTCTCATGTTTATTTTAACTCCGATTCCCAAATTGCACAAATTGAAGTTACACCAGAATCCTCAAGGATCTTAAGGTGGAGTAAGTTTTTTTTTTTCTTTTTACAAAGTAATTTAAAAAAAAATACTTAACTTCATGCCAATATTATGGTTAAGAGTCTCTTTAATAAAATATCAGAGAAAGTTCCAAACTTACAGCCATTTTCAACAACTCAATGCTGCATAATAAAATGTTTTTAGTGAGACAATTAAGAGGCTGAAACAGTGGATGTGTTACCTAATCACGCCCACAGCTCCTCTAAATAATCAGCTTTTTTATCTTGACAAACTCCTAGCACCATCAAGAGCAAACGACACAAACCAGTAATATGAAATATTCAACACAGTAAACAGATTTTAAAAAAATTCTCCTCAATTTACTGATTGTTTACTCTAAGTTTAGCTTTTGGTCTAGTTTTTTAAGATACTTGGTATAAATTGAACTAGACGTTAATTCTTGATGTTAAATAACGTTAGCTAAAAAACCGTTGTGGAGATAAAAAAAACACCCTGTCCACATTTTAAACACAAGTTCTCTCTCTGCATCTACAAACTGGACAGGTCACCAGTCTGTCACAGGGCAACACAGAGACAGACAGGACACACAACCATGCACACACACACACACACACACCTAGGGAGAATTTAGAGAGACCAATTAACCTGACAGTCATGCTTTTGGACTGTGGGAGGAAGCCGGAGTACCCAGAGAGAACCAACCACCCCAGACTGGGAATTGGACCCAGGACCTTCTTGTTGCAAGGCAACAGCTCTACCAACTGCACCACTGTGCAGCCCACTTCATGTACCTATTTCTACACAACGTTTGGCCAAAGTTATTAATAGCCACTGAAGGGATGGCATTAGAGCTGCAGGTTGTAGGCCCCCTGGGTTAAGCAGTTACATAATGCGTCTTCAGTCTGAACTACAAATAAGACGCAGTCTTGACCTACAAAGCAGTTGGACCTGTTGAATGGTAGACCAGATAAAAAGCAACACATGATTTCATTTCCCTAGTTTGTTTTGTGTTAGGAGATCATCATTAAAATGACACGTTTAGGATAAACCGTGAAAAGTTTTGTTTCACCACAAATTCTGGACAAGCACAGCAAAGTGCGCCTCAGAACCGCTGGGACAGAAAGAGGTCAGCGCTCATAGATTTGGAGCATGTTCATGAGGAAGCGAGTTTCGTTTCGCAGACTGCATCGCTTGCTGTTTTTTGCTGTGAACTTGAGAACAAAAGAGTCAAAGCGCAGCGTCAGCACAGCGAGGCAGGTGCAGCGGCTCCTTCACAATTAGCCGCGCGCCGTAGCGGCAGAGTCTTTTGCGGCCTACGTTCTGTGAGACATTACGCTGCTCATGAGAGAAATGCTGTTGCAGGCACTGTTTTAATGCAGGACAGACTTCAGCTACCAGCAGATAGAGGCAGATCAGTATTCAAGTTGGGGTTGATGCGTGTTAGATTTATTTTCTTCCCTCAGCTACCTTCTTACGCGCAGACTAAGAGGGAATAAATAGCGCCGACTAAAATAAACCACGACAGTAAAATTTGACGTAAACGGAAGCATTCCTCACAATATGTGTGGGGCCGACCACTTCCAGCGCTCTCAAACTCTGCCTTATAAATCACTGTCAGTAGTTTGACAGACACAAGTTACAGCAGGAAGAGAACAAGGCTGATAGAGGCAGAGTTCAGTCCATGAAAGGTGATTAACTCAGCGCCAAAGGACAGGTCTACTTTTGCTTTGAAAGCCTTGAGCTCCTAGGTGAGTGCTGTCCATTAGGTCAAAGGATTAGCTGAGGTTAATGGAGTTTGAGGAAACAGGATATACGGCCAAGCAAATTTTACAGCTCACAACAGCAGATTGCCGAGGTATCTGTGCTCAAAGTGGAGCTTACACGTCCTTTTATGGCCAATACAAGACGTCTTGTGACAAGACATGTTGGTCCCCACCTTCATTGCATCAGAGTGGACACTTGTCTCAAAGCTGCAAGGTATAAATGTAGTGAATACTGCTGTGAATGCAGCTTAGAGTGTCTTGCAAGTCTCTCTATCTAACTTTCATGAATATGCCTTAATCCAAGCCACTACATTGCGGGTCAGTGTGTAATGTTTAGGGTCTTTAGCAATGATAAACCGCTTCCTTCCAGGATTGCTCTTAGTTCCACCAATCAAGCTGTTTCATGATGCTGCCACCACGATGCTACACTGTGTAGCCTTTAGGACGATGTACAGTGTTTAATTTCAAGCACACATAAATGCCTTCTTTGAAATGTCTGCAAAATCTTACAACTTGCTTAAGACGACGACTTTCTTTCTGCTACTCTTTTTATCTGATCTGCGAAACACGGCACTTCTAATTGTCCTTTCAGTTGATTTTCTCACCTGATCTGTGGATTTCTATAAGTCCTCCTAGACATCGTCATGGTCCTCCTTGCTGCTTTTCTGATTAATGCTCTACCTGCCAGTTTGGGTCGACTGCCATGTGTTGTTGGGCTTGTACTTGTGCCGAACTCTTCCAGTTTTTGGTCGACCCCTTGAACATCGTTCTGTGACATTTTCCCTTTGATTTCTTCCTCCAAGTGCCAAAGTCTTTTGGATGCTGCTGGTGAACTTTTCAAGCCTTCACAGAACAGCTGAATTTAGTTTGAAGGCAAGTTGTTGAAATGGATATTATTTAAGGGTAACAGGGGGGTTAAATACATATGTACTCCAAACTTTTAAGGGTTTACAGTTGGGCACTAGTTTTTGTTGGTCTGACGTATAGAATCAAAGTTAAATACCTTCATGTTTTTGTTTTGTATTGGGACAAAATGCCATACAGGTCAATTTGCAAGTCGCTGTGCTCAGAATGAACTTTGGCTCCGTGTTTATCCATTGTTCTGATGAAAACAACAAAGACCTACATAAATGAATGAAAATTATGTCCGTTTCTTTCAAGAACGTCATGCGTAGACTTGAGATGTCGTTAAACCGCACCAAACTACGGTTAAAGTCACCTCAGGGCGACACACAAAAAAGGTTTAATTCAAATCCAATTACATACAGTGCAGTTCAGTCCATTTACAATCCAATCCACTACACAGATTGAGCAAATTCAATTTTCTAACTAAGAAGTCTCTTTCACTGTTGCTATTCCGTCTTTCCCTGTAAGAACCATAAACCTCCTGGATGAGCTGGAAACAACTGGGACAAAGTGAACTGAATTGACCGTAATCCGACAGAAATTACAGCCAGACCGACTCTAAAGTCCACCAGGCAAAGCCCTGTGGCTTAAAGTTAAGATGAAGAGCAAAGGCGGCGTGATGAGGGGTCTCGCCGGCGGCGTTACAGAGAGCGAGTGAAAAGGAGCCTCGGTCGGCTGTCACGATTATCCCCGCCGCCGCGTGGTGTCAGCTGTGGGGTGGAGGTGAGCAAAGTGGGCGTGGAAGGGGATAAACGTGGTGTGATGCTGTTCCCGTGAGGCCCGGGATCACCCTCCATACGTCAGAGGCAGGGAACACCTTAAATGATCGTCTTAAGCCTCCCAGGCAGGAACTTCCCAGATTGTTTAGGAGCTTTGTGAATCGAACCAAGGAGACGCTGCAAAGTGTACAGCTGGAAGGTTAAAGGTTGAGTGTTAGGCTCTTTATGCTTCCGTTTTGTGAGGGTGTGTATATTTGCTTTATTTGTGTCAGAAAGGCTCAGTCAAAGTCCAACTCTAAATTCAACTGAGAACCTACGAACATTTTTCAGAGTCTCCAATCTGACTGATTTTGACCTTTTTGAAAAGAAAAATGTGTAAGAATTTAAATTCTTTAGATGTGGAAGGCTGGTAGAGTCGCACCCTAGAGGACCTGCTGCTGTAATTTCAACTCGGAATGCCATTCCTTCAGATTTTATCTGGAGAAATTTTTTTAAATAATTTTTCGTCCACTTCAAATTCCTCAACCGTCACTTAAAGTTTGCAGTTCTGATGCAGCAACGTGTGGGGAAAGCATGACGAGTTTTCATGCAGTAAACAGAGCTGAGGTGGGATAACGAAGGAGGCCGGGCCGCGGCGCTGACATGTTGATTAATGGCTTAATCAGGAGGAGTGTGTCAGAGTCTAAATGGTTGTCTCCTGCACCACCACAGCAGCTCCGCACCTGAGGGATGAGGGCTGTCAAACACTCTGTGCTGCATCACGTGCAGCGCAGCACCCTCTGCGCTGATAACGACTCCGAAACCGAAGCAATGTCAAATCAGCTCCTTTTCCGCTGTCCTCATGCATCCAGCTGGGGCTTATATTTCTATTTCCTTTCCTTCATCCTGTAAAGAAGCAGTTGCTCATCGTGTGTGTGTGTGTGTGTGTGTGTGTGTGTGTGTGTGTGCGCGTGTGTGGTAAGAGGTGTGTTAACTTACAGCTTCCGAACTTAAGGGGGCAGGCGTGGGCATCCATGGGGAAATCTTCCAGCTGCATGGGGCATTCTGCTGAGATGGTGAGCCTGAAAGAGGAAGCCCAACACCCAGATTCAGAAACTGTGACATAACTTTTTTTTTTTTTTTAATAATAACGACCTTGTTTTTCTCTGAAATATATATAAACACACTGTGTAAAACTATAGAGAAATAATCCTTATTTTTCTACTCGGTAGCAATAAAAGGCCACCAGAGGAACTTTTGTACAGCTATAAATAATAGGCTGATGCAGCGTGTGTGGAGCTTCATTTGGTGGGAAAAAGACGCCACCTATCTACGGAAAGAAAATAGACGAGCGCCAAGCCTGTACAATGCCGCCCTCTGCTGGCTGCGTCGAGAACAGCTGCAGTTTCTGGTGTGCTGCAGACCTCCGAGCGCCGGAATGCGGGTCAAAAATACAGCGGCTTGCAAAAGTATTCATACCCCTCGAACTTTTCCAGATTTTTGCCACATTACAACCACAAACATAAATATATTTTAATGTAATTTTATGTGAAAGACCAACACAAAGTAGTATACAATCGTGAAGCAGTAAGAACATTATACATGATATGCACGAGAAAAGGGGGCTGGATACTTTTTCACATATGGATGGATGGATGGATGGAAGTGACTGACTTTAACAACAAAGAGAGTAAGAAACTAGATGTTTTGTTAAGGGATTTTATATATATCCTGGTACCAGACCAGTTATTAATTTATAGGTGAGCTCTGGTTTGATCTTAAACTTTTAACTCAGTTAGAATTACAAAAAATATTTCAACGTTGACAGGAAATGCCAGAATCTTTTTGCATTACATACATTCTCTCAGTATTTGGCAGCATTTTCCTTTAATCTGTATGTCTTGGCTTCAACGTTCTGGTTTCCTTCCTCCAGCTTCTCACCACAGTTTGCTTGAGTTCTGGCCCATTCCTCCTGACAGAACTTTGTAGGACTTTTTAATTTTAAATTTTTATTTTTTTTATCTTTGCTCATGAAGTTTATATGCGACTGAGATCATGGATTTTTGATGCCCTGTCAAAAACATTGACTTTTGTGTCATTAAGCCACTTTGCAACTATGTAGCAGGATGCTTGAAATCATCGATCATTTCAGAAACCCATTTGTGGCTTTGAATTCCTGGTTGATGTATGCTGCAATATTTCTACATAATGTTCTTTATGTAGTGCACCAGTACTTCTAGCAGCCAAACAACCCAGCAACCTGAGCTACCACCTCTGTGTTTCACCACTGGACTGTGTGAAAACAGTCATACTGACAAACCATTCAATACCACCGTCTTCA
Source organism: Poecilia formosa (assembly GCF_000485575.1). Classification (NCBI taxonomy): domain Eukaryota; kingdom Metazoa; phylum Chordata; class Actinopteri; order Cyprinodontiformes; family Poeciliidae; genus Poecilia; species Poecilia formosa. The sequence goes on along the minus strand of NW_006800161.1, from coordinate 94,452 downwards.
AATCATCAGGGCATTATGTCTTCTGACAATCAGTTTTACCTCTGAGTGCATTATCTAACTGTTTTCTAGCTTTTTGTGCTGCTTTTTGTAGTAACGGCTTCAACCTGGCTGAGTGGCCTTTCAGCTTAGTGTGTTTCGCTCTTGCGTCTCTGGAACTCATGTTTATACTTTAACATATGACTCTTGAAAGAGATGAACTTTTAGAAATCTGGAAATTGAACTTAAGGATGAACCAAACTTTCTGATTCCTTTGGATTTTTCTCTGATTTGGCATGAGAAAGCTGTGTGCGTGCGTGCGTGTGTGTGTGTGTGTGTGTGTGTGTGTTTGTGTTTGCCTTGACGGAAACAGACAGGGCAACGGATCTTACGTCAGAGAGCTTGTAATCAAAAGTTATACTCAGGTTTTGAACACAGAACGTGGTGGATGCATATCACAACTAATTCTGCAAAGTGAATTCGACACTCTGCCAAGTCTATTTGGTCCTTATCAGATCCTTGGTGTTAATTGAACTTTTATAGAGTTTTTTCAAAAATAGTTTGAGTAGTTATAACTTTTTCAAGCGTTGAAATTACTCAATTTCTTGTTGAAATAACTCTGAAAAGAGTTAAATTAACACCAATTCCGATAAGGACCAAGTAGACTCGGCATAGTGTTGCTTTAACTCTGCAGAAAAGCAACAGTAGCTCAGCTGATGTTGGACTATATATCAGGTGGAACTATAACCCTTAATCCTGTTTTGCTGAAGTTTAGATAATAGGGATGATTAGAAACTGAGTCTTTGAGTTAAGTGGATTAAGATGAACTTATTGAACTGGTGTGGTTTAAAAGACATATGAGACTGGACAGGCAGGACGATGTAACACAAGACTGAAGTGATAGCTGCTATGGGAAACATATGAAATGAAAATAACTGTAGATCAAGTATTGAGCCTTGGGGAACACCACGGGTTGAGCAGAAGAGTAGCTCCAAGCTTTTAAAGTCAAACTTCTAAGCTGAAGAACTTTTATAGACTTTAGAAATATAGACACCAACCAGCCAGCAGCAGCTTGAGAACTAGTTTGATGTTGTTAAACGGAAGACAACTGACTAACCTCATGGTTTGATATTTGTAAGATGGGGAACTTGGTTGAAATGTGCCAAATTTAAGTCGCAAATTACTTCTTTTTTTTTGTTTGTTTTTTTTTTTACTATTTTATGACTTTAGGACATAAAGACTTCTAATTTTTCGAAGCACAAACACGGTGCTCTCATCACCTCTAAGGCTGATTGTACAGTCAAAGTCTGAAGTGAAGATGGAAAGCTGCTGTTTAATTCCGTCTTCACAAAGTTAATAGTGCAGAAATATTATCATGTCACTTTAAATGTGCAAAATTAATATTTCAACTCTCAGAGTGTTGGTCTTGATTAGAATGACTCAGCTTCCATTAGTCATATGTACAGAATTGGACTAAAAAAAACCCATAACCAATCAGAACAGAACACACTACTCTGGGAGACAGAATTACAAAAAAAAAACAAAAGAAAAGAAAAAAGTACAATTTCTGTTCCAGCACATGGTGTCTAGTGGAAGGTGTTGCACAGCATCAACTGGAACTGTATGTTTCCTTAGAGAGAGATTTTCACGCTAGAGCAGTTACGGCACTGCAGACAACAGTATTTGCTCTCTGAAGCAGCGCAGGAGAGCAGGAAAGAGGAGAGTAATGCATGCGTACGATGTTTCTGTAATAACCTCGTTCCCAGAACACAAACCCTTTGGTGGCCCAACGTGAGCTCATTTGTTCTCGGTTCCCTCACTGGCAAAAATGTAGTGAAAATATGAAGGGAGGGGGGAGTCAGTCGTCATTTTTGACACAAAGCCCATTTCATCTGCTCATGCTTCCTAAGGTGAATCGGTTTCTGGTTCTGAAAGGAGGATGACCCAACACTGAAACACAAGTGGATCTGAGTGACACTTGTGTTAATCATGCTTCTCCTTCTATTCTAATTGTAGGTTGGAGCGCAGCGCTACGTATGGCGTCGTTGTGTTTAGGCCTGTCGCAATAACAAATTCTGCCGGACGATAAACTGTGCCAGTGGTCATAACGATAAACGACAATATTGTTGTTTTGAGACCATTTTCAAGTGATATGATGGTAATAGTGCAAGCACACATTCTCAAAAAATCGATGAACTTTAAATTCTAATAAACATTTAACACTGGAGCTGGAAGATATTTTGAATATCTAAAATAAATGAAGAGAAACTACAAATAGAAGAAGACTTTATAGAATGATGAAGAATCTGCAAACAAAACTGTCCTTCAAAAGACGGGTTTGTTGAGATCAAAGCACCAAACTGAACACTTTTTAAATCCAGTTTTTCATAAAAGAAAGAAAAAGAGAAAAAGAAACCATGAATCATGCAAATGTAAATTATCCAGCTTGTTTTATGATGCAATGCGATTCATTGAGTTATTACTTATTGTGACAGGTTTAGTTGTGTTTGTATAAAGCCGTCATAAATCCAACAACACATTCACAGCGTCCGCACCTGTCAAATCGTTTCACTGTTTGTCACATTACAACCACAAATTGATACTTTTTATTCTGATTTTATGTAACTTGGACCAACACAAAAATAGCGTGAAACTGTGAAGTGGAAGGGATATGTGCTTTTTTTTCTGGGTTTTTGATAAATAAAATCTGAAAAGTGTGGCGTGGACTTGCTTTTACTGCAATTACCTCTGCAAATCTTGACGAGCTTTGTACGTGTAAAAACTGATACTTCTTGTTCTCAAATTTTCTCTACCAAACCTCAAAGGCCTTCAGAGGAAAGTCGTTTTATCGAGACTATTTACTAATAAAGTCAGTTCTGAATTAGGGGTTTACGATAATGTTTATCATTTATAATATATAACTAATAATGTTTTTTTAAGCTGTCCATATTGTTGAAATTGTAAGTTTTACTATTTTCTCTACAGTGAGAGAATCAGTAGATGTTAATAAATTTGAAAATATGATTAATTGCAGTTATTATGTGTAGACTTCTTCTATATGTGTGGTGTCCTAAAGAAGCATTGGTGTCTTTTTCAAGAGCAGTATTTGTATTTATGAGGCTATAATTGCTATGAGTAAGTTAAAAAAAGGTAATTAATACTTCTTATCGTCATTTTTATTGTTATCGCGGTAGTACCAAAAAATATTGTGATAAAGCTTTCAGTCTGTTTGCCCATATCCTGAAGGAAAATTAGTTGCGTTGGACTTTAGTTTGCAGTATCAGAGTGAAGAGGAACAAAGATAAATGAAGATCTTATGTGAAAGAGTTTTTAAAACCACGCTTTGTTTTCCTCTCTAATTCATGGCTAAGTGCTAGTTTGTTCTGATCTGTTAAATAAATATAAGGATTATTTTCCAAAGGACTGTATTCGTGACTGCTCCTGAGTTTGCACAGCAATATAAAGAAGAAGAAAAAAAGAATATATCTGTATTAAAAAGGTAACTACGGTGGCGCTACAGAGAGTGAAGAGCGTCAAAGCAAACATTTAAAATTCGCCTGACCCCTCAGTTCAGAGTACAGGGACAAGCACGATGCTGCGTCAGTGCCGGGTCGGCGAAAACAAGTGTGTGGGCTGTTTTCAGTGCAGTGGTGCTCCAAAAAAACAAACAAAAAAAAAAAACACTCAATGCAAAGAAGCGGCAGGTCGAGGTTTTAGTCATACCTCTGATGCTAATTGGATGACATAACATGTTTCACTCGGCTATAACCAATCAGTAACTGCGTTTCCGTTACAAACGTGTTGATTTTCTGCTAATGTTGAAACAAAACATAATTTCATGTTTATGGTGTTGCCGTTAAATAAGAAATGCTATTAAAGTCACACGTGAATAAGTTTGTCCACATGATATTGTCATTAAAAATCATGCCGTGGCATCAACCTCCATCTGCTTCCTGTTGTCTTCTTCTTCGTCTTCTTCAGTGGCAACATCTGGCAGTTGATCGTGTGTCTCGTTTGATGTGAAAAAACAGCCTCCATTGCAGTTTCGCAAAATAAACCAATTTCAATATGGCCACAAAACCGCTTCATACTAGACGCAAAACCTTTTATCGAAAAACAAGTTTTTTTCCGAAATTGCCACGTTTCCATTGAGTAAATTTAATTTCAAAATGTGAAATTGTGTGACTGCATGTTGTTGTGAAGCGCACAGCCTGATTGAAAAAGAAACAGTAGCTGCCTTTCCATGGACCATGTAGTTGGGCAATTTGAATTTTCAAAAATAAATTTCCTTGGTGGAAACAAATCAATTTTGAAAACAAACTTCAGTACGTTTTGGCGCGGGGATGAGGTTTATCTCGTAAAACTGCAATGCAAACACTTTCTTCGCATCACACAAATCACATGATCCAAAAACAGATGTTCCACTGGCGCAAACCATGAAAAGGACAACAGGAAGTGGTAGGAGGATGATGGCACACTGTGGCTTTTAATGGCTTATCAACTGAACAAACTGATTTCCGTGGGATTTTAGTTGCGGGTCTTGTTCAGTGGAATCACTGCATTTGCACAATTGTGTTTTTTTCCGTGTTATCAGAATATCGACAAACTTCTGAGCACATTTGCAATTGAAACGCAGCCGCTGGTGCAGTGGCAGGACGGCGGCCTGAGAGCCCACCTCATGGTGTAGAGGAGCGTCCCGTCATCTTTCAGCCGCAGCAGCTTGTTGGGCGTGGTCATGTTGTGCGCAATGGACTTTTTCCCGTTGAGGAAGAACGTGTCGGGGGTCCAGATGTTGCTGGCCAGCAGGTTATTCAGGGCCAGCATCTCCATCGGGCCTTTGAAGCAAAGCCTTTCGTCTTTCCAGCTTTGACGGAAGAACACGTCAATGGTGTATTCCTGCAGAGAGAAGCTTCAGCTGCATCAAACTAGGACTTTACGTGGACGTAAAAAATGGAGTCTCACCTCTGATTGAGCAGATTTGTACGGAAGCCGAGAGCAGACATTTTTCCGACGTTTTTCTGGAAAAAAATTACTCTTGAGAACACAAAGATTCTTTTCTAAAGATCATGAGACGATTGGTGTGTGTGAGTGTGTGTGTGTGGGTGCGTGTGGGTGTGTTAAACCTGACTCTAATTTCAGGTTCTCCTTGATCTGACGTTGTCAGCTTGAGTTTGTTCTCGGCAAGGTCTTAAGGACACTGAGAAATTGATCATGAGCATTCAGGAACACATCATCGTCTCCTTATCTTGCAAAAAACGGTCATTGCTACTTTGTGATAGAGACACAAATATCTCATTAAATCAAGAGCAAATGCGACTGTGCTCGGCTTTCGTACATTTGAGGCATAGTTTACATATAATAAACCTTTTAATAAGAATTACTGTATAAAAGATTCATAAAAAGAGCTAATCTGAGGGAAAAGAAATTGCGTACCATTTCCGTGTCAGAGACCGGACCGAAGCTTGTGACAAAGATGTTGGTTTTGATCTCTGTCACCTTCTCTGTTGGAAAACACAGAAAATTATTCAATTGAAATCTTAAGTATACATTAAGGAACATTTTGTGTGTTCCTAAGTGTGTGTGTGTGTGTGTGTGTGTGTGTGTGTGTGTGTGTGTGTGTGTGTGTGTAGTACTATGTATTCCTCAAACACTGCATATCCAGAAAGAATTATTTTTGAAACTTTTTAAAAGTCCTTGTCTTTAGTAATCCCAGAGAAATACATTTAAAAATTTGGAGTGCTAATTTCTACAAAAATATGCTGCTTTGAGGAGTGATATTTCATTTCACTGTTAAGCAGTCCTTAAGTCAAGTAAGATCAATTAACCCAGAGAAAACATGGTCAGTTTTTAATCTGGTACTGTTGTCAGCTGTTCAAAAACACATCAATTCTATGTCAAAAATATGCTTCTTACAACTCTGAAGCATGGCAACCCGAAATGATAGAGGAGTTTTCCTCTATCATCCAAAATCAGGAAGTATTGTGGTTTTTTTTGTTGTTGTTGTTTTGTTTTGTTTTGTTTTGTTTTGTTTTGTTTTTTCTGCATCTGGTTAGGAATTCAGCAGCTAGAAATCCTACTGGGACAACAGAATCGCTGATGTTAGCCTCTTGTTAAGCGCAGAATCAATTAAGAAAAAGACCCTAGTAAAATATATACTATATCAATGAATTTAAAATGCATTTAAAGGTTTGATTTTTTTTCCCAATTGACCAAATTTAGTGACAGTATTGTCAAAAATAATAAATGAATAAGTAATTCCAAAATAGAAGCCAGAGCAAGGGCTGTAATATTAAATATACTTATGGAGCATTCATAATTAGCCTGACTGCAAGTATACAAACTGTATTATGCTTAGTACATAACTCAAGGTCCAGGGGCCGAATTGGGTCCACCATAAGTTTTTATGTGGCTCTTCAGAGTCTAGGGCCACATAAAAAGAACTTTAAAGATAAGTTGTGCTCTTAAATCAAATCCAAGCATTTTTATCTTCATACAGCCCAATTACATGATTATGAAAAGATGTTTTCATTTCAAAAATCGAATGCAGAGACAGCTGTTTGTTTTAATAATACTTTCAGTTTGTTACAAAGTAGTTTTATCAATACACTCTGCCACATCCGGCCTTTTCAGGAAATCCATGATCATGACGTGGCCCAAAATGAAAATGAGTTTGACTCCGATACAAGTGCGTTCATTTTGCTTTCATTTGTTCAGGTTTTGTATGGACTGTCGTTTGAAAATATTTCCAAACTCCTTTCTGCTTTTTCTGTGCTCAGGTCACCAGAGCAGCTCCTTTAAGATGCTTTCAGTGATGTCAAGACACTAAATATGGCACTGACTTTTGATTGCCTTAGATTACTCTGGCAATTTAAGTTGTCAGTCATTTATGTTTTGGGTCATATTTTTAAAATTTCGTATTAAGATTTTACTGATTTTACGTATTTTAGTTTTTCTTTCCTTTAAGATTTTTTTTGCCTTGTTTTGGGGTTGGGGATAAGAAAAATATTCAGCATTTAAATCAACTACATTAAAAAAAGAAAACAACCTATGGGGTAGTAATGTGTAGCAGTATATGGCGTCCCATATACTGAGACATTAGCCCTCGTTCCAGCTGACTGGGGCTCAGTTCTCAACCCTGGACCTTTGCTGCATGTCTCTCCCCTTTTTCTGTCGTATTTACCGCAAATAAAAGTCACTTGTGGCAGAAAACCTCTACAAATCAAATTTAGTTTAACTAAATGACATGACATGCTGACTTTGGTGACACCTAGTGGTCACAATAAAAAAGACACTTAAAACTGATTTTTGCAGCACATCGTCACCTTCCTAAAATAATGGCCCAGGTCATTTTAATTTTACCAAAAGATGATTTAAGCAAAAAGAGAGAGAAAAAAAAGACTTAGGTCGTTATATCAGGAAGGTGATGATATTGAAAACAGACTTTTCCAATTTTCTTTAAGGCCTGAAAATGCCAGTTCTTTTTTCCCCCTAAAGGCTACAATGCATAATAGAAAAATGTCTAATTTTACAGCAGATTCTTTTTTAGCTTAAAACTATCCGAAATGTGGGGATTATGCCAATTAAGCTGAGTTTTACTAAAATAAAACTGAAAAGTGCATCACAGATAATTATGTGGTTAAAAAAAATAGGTTAAAGTTTTTAGTTTTATGAATTTAATGAATAGACTGAAAGAAAGCTGATCTTTCATTCTTTGACCACACAACTCACCGAGCAGAGCTGATTCAAATCTTATCTGTAACTATACTGCTTCATCACCAGTGCAATTAAAACAAAAATAGCTTTGTTTGTTTGTTTGTTTGTTTGTTTGTTTGTTATGATGTTAAATCTCACTGAGAGAAGGTCTGATCAGATCAGCTTTGTCTCATATCACAGAAACATTTCTTCTTCTGTAGAGATCAAACTGTGGTTTCATAAAGATCTCCTCTCCCTTCAGTAATATTCAAGCGCTCCCATCACAGTTGTGCACAAAGAGTTGTAAAGGCTTATTGATCCACTGGACTCACCTCCCAAACCGGGCCGGAGTCTGTTGTCGTAACCGTCCAGCAGTCCGTCCAGGATGCGGGTGAAGATGGTGATGTTGTCATTTATCTCCGCCTGTTTGGGGGTTCCAGCTAAATCCTGGGAGAGGCTGGATGAAAGACAACTTTTTGTTGGGGTTTTTTTTGGGGGGGAGGGGTGTTTATGGTAACTCACTGCACGTCTGTGATATGCAAACATGCCAGAACTCGGATCCTCACCTCAGACGGCAGGTGATGCTCACAAGCAAGACACAGAAGCATAGACGTCTCATTGCAACGCTGAAGCACATCCCATCGCCCATTCCTGAAAACACACACATACACACATACACATACACACACACACACACACACACAAAAAAAACAGTGGCAGCTCCAGCATGAATGGTACAACATTAAGGATTCCCAAAATCAAGTAAAACATCAAACTGTGCTTTATAATTCAGAATTCAGTGAAGAATAATTGAGGTGAAATTAGAACTGTCTCTATGTATATAGACATTTTTGAAGAAGAAACATGTGGATGAAGTTTAGATTTCTTAAAAAAAAAAAAAAACCCACAGAACTTGGCACAGAATTTGGCACTGAATTTCAAAATGAGACACCAACTTCAGCAGGAGCAGCGTTCACACTGAACACACTGCAAAATGATTGTCAATTACAAAATATGTCAGTACTGAAAAACCTGCATGTGTTCACCTTAGTAAAATAATGACCTAAGTCTTTTTTTTTTCATGATTTTGGTGATTTTTTAATTGCCACTTCTTTTATGAGACAATGTGATTTTGGTATAAAAAAATGACAAAGGCCATTATTTTAGGATGTCATAGTTGACTAGATTTATTATTTTTGTTGTACACTGTGGCCGCCCCACAGTCTGTGCCGCTCTGGGCAGAGAGCCACACTGACATTGCCACATACATACTTCAAGCAACAGTGACTGGGGATTTCACCAGCAGCACAGTTCAGTAAGTGCTTCATCTCTAAATAAACTACATTAGATTTGATATCTTTACAAAAATAAAAATAAAAAAATTGGTATGACCAGTTTCAATAAGGTAAATTAACTCACACATAGGATTACGCTGATTTCAGATTGTTTTTTCCTTTTTTGTTAATATATATATAATCGTGTAAAGCATGAAAAAAAGAGTCAGCATGCATTGAAATCTCCAGATCAGGTGTGTGCAGGTAGCCAAACACAGTCGCCCTCCTCTCTGCGCAAGAAGACAACATTCCTTAAAAAAAAAAAAAAAAAAAAAAAAAAAAGCACACATTCAAAAACGCTAAATTCTTCCTTACATCAGAGCACCCTGTTTTGGACATCCCCCCAATCCCCCCGCCACCTCACGCAGCCCACCCGCTTCTTGTCTTCCACACGCTCATTAGGTTCCTCTCCACTGAGGCTTTCACGCAGGAAAATACCCTCAACCCCTGACTGTCTACACGTCCTGCACCACACCTGGAGCTCGGTGAACCCCGAATCATCATCATCATCATCATCATCATCATCCGCCGCACCACCACCATCACCCTCACGCACATCCACGACACATCCCAACTAACCGACGACGAAAATCCGTCACGATCTCGGCAGAAAGCTCCCCTCTCATCTGAAAGTCTAACCGACGCAGCAGCGTCTCCTCCTCCGATGCCCACACACACACACAGACACACACACACACACAACACACGTCCCGCTACATTTCCCTCTCTGCTGGCGGACGACGCCGCGCCGCTCCCGCCGCATGTGCCGCAGTTCGCCGAATCTCACCACGGCAGAGGATCAAACTTATGCTGCCCTCTCAGACGCAGACTCATTTACACCCCCACCCGCTCCTGTAAAACAAAGACTGCTGCTTTCAATGTCAGCTACAGCTCTCCCCAGAACGATTATTAAAAAAAATAATAATAATAATTTAAAAAAAAATGAAGAAGGAAAAATAAAGTAGGCGGCAGAAACGAATAAGGGTCTCCCCCGCCCCCCACTTCTTCCTCCTCCTCCTCTACAGCTGTGTGGACTGACCATCCTTTAGTTGGTCTCCGAGGTGCCGCACGGCGAGCTTTGCACTAAATCCAACAGTGTGTTCAGCGGGAGAGGACGTAGTAAGATCCGGAATCCACTGCGCACTGAGCAGAACTGGGCGAGAGAGCAAGAACAGCAGGAGGATGTGTGAGGAGAGGGAGAGGGAGAGGAGGAGGAGGAGGAGGAGGGGAAGGGATGGATGGAGAGAGGGTGAGAGGAAGAGACAGGAGTCAAGAGAGATGAAGAAAAGATTCAAACCATCTTTCTACAACGCAGTTGCTGGAAATGAACGCGCTCATCTGACTCACCTTTGTTCTTTGACTATATTACGCACTTTTATTACCGCGGCCCCGGCAGAGCCAAATGTGTTCTCTATTAGTTTTACAAACATGACTACGACTGCGTATTAGGGGCACAAAAAAAAAAAAAATTCTAGAAAAAAAAAAGGAAATTTTGGAAGGTCAAAAATGTGCTAGAGAAAACTCAGAAATTTTGAAATTCATTTCCGAAAATTTCTAGTTTAAAAAAAAAATAATTTGTACATTTCTGGATAGGAAAAGTCAGAAATTTTCTAGAAAAAAAAAATCTGAAATGTTCTAAAAAAAAAAAACAAAAAACAAAAAACTCGAAATTCAAAAATTTCCGACTTTTGAAACTCAGAAAATTTCCCCCAAAATTTAAGATTTTTCGAATTTTATGGCGGAAATGTACTCCTTCTCCTCCTTCTTTTTAAATCTACCATGGCTGGTATTCATAGCCTTGAACTTTGTGACAGTAGTGGCCAGGGAAGCAAAAAAGTGGGGCGGGTTGGATTATTTCTAGTCAGCATTTTTTGTATGTGTGTATAAATTGTGTGATTAAACTTTAGTGACTTGATATTGGGAACTGGTCCAGTGTTATTTATGCTATTTAATGATCAAGGTGTACAATGAGTCAGCAATGAGTGTGAGGACCGCCTTTTGTCAAACTACATCAACTCGATGTGATACCAATGCACTCTTTATTCTGAAGCACAAGTTTCATTCTGTAGTTTATTGGTTCTGATGCATCTAACTTTGGTGGAAATGTCATGAGAATTTGTCCTGTAGCATCGAGCTAAGCAAAACTATTCCTTATATAGGTGTTTGTTTTTTCTCAAATCCACATTTCGTTGCAAAGTAAGTTCTTAAAAAAAGAAGATAAATATTGTGGACATTTTCATAGCAATTAAACAAAACTCTTGCTATAAAGTAGTTTATTAAGCTCCACTAAAACAAGCTGGTGAAATAAACTCAAACCCTGATTTTTAAAAGGCTACTGTCACACTCTTTCCTGTGTTTTCACGGCCTAAATAGGACACGCAGCTGAAAACTGCTGCTTTTGTTGTCGGTGGTCTAGATTGCAGGAGACGAAAATATGTCACACAGAACCTCTGCACATTTACTTCAGCGCTCTCTGCTTTTCTCCCAAAAAATGTGGATTGAATCCTATCCACGCGGAGTCGGGTGAAAAGACGTCAGAATGCCACAGAAAGACGGGAAAGTCACTGCGATGTTTGACAGTGTGTGCTAAAAGTGGACAAATCTTGAAACGAAGCGCTCTGGAGCAAGTCTGAGACAGTGAATGTCAGCAATGCAACAGCAAATAAAATCAAATTAATTATAATAATAATGCTTGCTCTTCTGTTTTCACAGGAACGCCGTGGATGGGAATAAAAAGCTGTACGCCATTTACGATACGAGGTAAGGGAACTCCTCGCTCTCTGAAGGAAGGAAGCAACAATGGGAGGCTTTTTTTCAAATGTTTTGAAATGTGCTGACAAAAACTTGTGCTGATCTCTTGCACAACTCAGAGAAATGGTTTCTGAGGGTCCAGTACATTCCAGCTCCTTGCTGCATTATTGAACCTCTTTCTCTCTCAACAAGAAACGCATTAGCAAGCCAACAATAAAAGCTTAAAAACATTCTCAGGAAATCCTCACCAGTAACTGTAACCACTAGGCTGTTCGTTTTCTTTTGGTTGTGTTCCACTAGATCTAGAAGAATTTTGCTCCACTACAAATCCAGGTAGGACAAGACAGTAGACTGTAAAGCTGGAGTATGTAACTTTTATAAATTATGTTTTTAACATGTTAATTAAAATTTGAGATAGGTAATCTGTGAAAAGATTGATCTCCTCCACCCCCTTCCTGAGCTGCTATTGCCCGTTGAAGAAACGCACCGCTCCTGACCAAAAGCAACCAATCAGAGCCAGGAGGGGGGTTTTACTGCTGTCAGTCAACCTCATGTACTCACTGGGGAAACAACTTATTACACAAAAACCATTTAACGATGGCTGTGCCTTAGCATTGAAGACACGCTCTACTAGCTGCAGCAAGGAGTTGAGGGGGTATGATCAACCACAGGTGGATGATTGACAGCGCTAAGACCCACCTCCCGTCTCTGATTGATTGTTCCTAGTTAGCACTGGGAGCAATGGGAGAAGGTAGAAAAGCTTGATTTTTTTTATTTTTTTTTCAGATTTGTCTCATTCTATACTGTCAATACATAGTGACCGTTTCAAAAAATATTTGCATTAGTAGAAATTGTTTCTACTGATGCAAGTTAGTAGAAATTTGCATTAGTAAATTTCTACTAAAGCAAATTAGTAGAAATTTGCTTTGGTAGATTTGGTGCTCTACCAAATCTGGCTCCAGCCCAGGGGCCCACATCCTTGTAAATCCAGCCCTTGTTGCCCATCCAAAATTCAGCTCTCTGTGGGGGTGAAGTGTTTAGGATGATTTTCAAAGGTACTTTATCCCCCATCCACACATTGAACTTTGCATAAGTTCTGAAAGAGTTGATGTACTTTCACTTCTCTGCTGTGTCCCCTATGGTTTGTCCAAACTGCACAAGAACTTCTGCTGGCTTTCAACAGCGGCCTCTTTTCTTTCTGTTCTGTAAAGGCAGATGTGTGGAGTGCATAACTCATACATGGGTATGTCATGATGGGTTTAACGGATCTTACCCACATGCATGAACACCATAAGAGACGGATGAAATATGAAAAGTTTATTTACATAAAGCAAACAATAGAGGTGAAGCGGGTCCAGAAACTGTACGGCTGCTCTCGGTGCACTGAGAAGATAAGAGGAGGGTGGTGAGTTCAGGTTGCTGGGAAACAGGAGGTTGCAAATGTAAAATTCGTAAACTTACTCGCTCTGTGCGTTCAAACGGCTTAGAGAGGACTGGTAGGTCCTGGGATTCCTTCAAAGCTATTGAGTCTCTTCTCCGTGGAGCTTGGTGGTTCGGAGAGTGGGGCTGAGTGGCCGTCAGTGGTATGGAGAGCGGCGTTGGATGGCGGACAGGTAGGCTTGTCCTTGAAGGCGGCAGAGTGTAGGTGGAACGGCCGGTCGGAAACTTCAGAATCTCAGGCAAAATCTACGGAAACAGATGAGGCTTGGATCTCAGGCATCTATGGGGTAAAGAACTCACGACGTCGTGAGGAGTGAAGAGAGGACAGGTAACCAGATTCAGATGAATCCATCTGAATCTGGTTACCTGGTTACCGTCGAAAATAATTGCAGATGCCATTGAAGCAAAGTGTGATTCTACAAAGTTTGAACTCAGAAAGGCAATATGCAAATGCACAGCACAAGATTTTATTTGTAAAACATTTTGAATGTGCATCATTTTCCTTTCATCGTCACTCACAGTCCCAATGAAATACACTGCAGCGTGTGGCTGTAATGGGACAAAATATTACAAGGTGCGAATTACTTTTGCAAATAAACAGAAATATTAAATTTATATACACATGGAGTCGCCTTAAAAGCAGTACCCCAGCTTTTAGACAAACTGCTTCACTAGCTCTGGTCCACACCGTAAAGAAACTGCGGCTGTAGATTTCTGAAGTCACGTGCTCTAATAATTAGATATGGCGCTTACATCATTTTCTCAACTCTGGAAACTCCTTTCAGCAGCCTTTCCTTTTCCCTTTCGGCTTCGCCCCGTGGTTTTTACCGAGAGCGACGGTAATTAGAGCTTTTTAACGCTAACAGTGAACACCAGACAAAACTCCCCGTAGTTCGAGCTAAAAGTGCTTGGAAGCAGCCTCCACCCAGGATGATGCTGGGAGTGCGGAGCGGCCACCGTGGGGCGGCTGTGTGCGGCTCCGCCGTCGTCTCACACAGGGATGGACCGTCCAAGTTACCGCGCCTGTGTCTGCTGAAGGCTGGCAACACACACTGACACAGAGGCAGAAGTGATGGGGAACAACTCCCACCTTAGCTAGAGCTTCACTCGCACCTTCATTTGGTCATTAAAAATAGCCACACACTGAGAGAGTCCATAAGGAATGTGGGGGAGCCAGGGCAGGGGGCTGCTGGACGCTGTTTCACTGCCGCTGGTCGTGGCTGTGATGTGCTGCGCCCAGAGGTGAGAGTCTTTGTGGGGGGTCCAACCGGACACCAGAGTGTTCTCCACCAGCACTGACAGCCTTTGTTTGGTGTTTTTCAGCGTCAACGAGCCGGGAAACATGTCGTTTGTCAAAGAAACTGTGGACAAACTGTTGAAAGGATATGATATTCGTCTCCGGCCAGACTTTGGAGGTATGACTCAGGCTATTTATTGCTATTGTTATATTTAATATAAATGTTTCTCCAACTGTTCTTTTAATTTTAGGGCCGGTAAACCAAATTTTCCTTTATTTTATTGTATTTTGTTTGTTTTCATTTTAGGTCAACCGGTTGCTGTTGGCATGAGCATTGATGTGGCTAGCATAGACATGGTATCAGAAGTTAATATGGTAAGTTTATACCTAAGCTGTTTGTGCTAAACTTTTATCACATTCTGGGAGATGGGTTGAGTTGCTTGGGTTGTGAAAATCTTAGAAGTGAGTTTTAAATGGGCAGTATGTTGTAAAATTGACTTTTTTGAGCTTTACATCATGTTATCATATTCATATTATCCCCTCATCAAAAACATACTTTCATGCACGTTTGAGAAATCCTTTCATCTTCCCATGGCAACCAGCTTTGCAAATTGCTTGGGAAGTACTGAGTGCCACCTTCGAGGACGAAGCTCCTCCTCTGAGGTGCAGTTTACAAGCTTTTACTTCACAGAGCAGCACTCTGCCTCAGATCCCCTGCTGAGCTCCTTCAGACTAGCCAGCAGCAATTAGCAAACGGCTCGTGGAACTGTATATCTGAGAAGTAGCTTCTAGCTACAATGATGGTAAAAAAAAAAAAAAAAAAAGGAAGTGAAGATGGTCAGTGAAAAGTCTCATGTAGGCTCTGGTTTTCAAAGTCTAAAGTAAACAAACAAATTATCTCCCATATCATTACACCGCCACCATTGATGTAAGCCTAAGGGGAGTCCATGTCTTCCTGTTGTTTATGCCAAAATCTGATCATACCATCTAAATATCACTGAAGTTTTGACTCATTAAAGCAGGCAATGTTGAACAATTTGTCACTGTCCAGGTTTGGTCAGGCTGTGTGATCTGTTGATTCTGTGGTCAGAATCACATCTAACATCATATTGTTAGATGTTCATATAACAATATGAACATCTAGAATTATGATTATTGTAGCTAAATTCATCGTCATTGTTAATATGTTTCTGTTAAAAGAATCAAGAGAGCACAAAGTTACTCGTATTTTCATATGTTCTTGAGGCTCTTATTGTGAAGGTTTCCAGGAAGTTCTGTCTTTGTTTATCTACTGCCTCCTGTTTCCACACAGTAGATGTTTGACAAACTGACAAAAAGCACATTATTTTGTCCGGCCGAATTTAAAAGCAGAGCCTCGGCTACAAGGCTGACAGTCCAAGAAAAGTTAGAAACAACTTAAATAAACAAACTTGGTGATTAAAGTCACTTAGAATTAGCTGTCGCCGTGATATGGAGGCAGAGGATTTGAATTGTGTTCTTGCATGTGGTGAGACAAAACGAAATCTTCAAGAAACCTCTCATGATTTGTCATGCTGACCTCTGACATCAATGAGGCATTCTCATTCACATAGCTGCTGCTGGATAATTTCTCTTTTTCGGAGTATCTTCTGTAAACCTGAGAAACAGAAGAATCTGTTCTTCAGCGGTTTTTGAGACACTCGGGCTGATTATAACATGCCGCGTCCGAAACGACTCAAACCTCCTGTTTTCCTCCAAGTTTGAGTCACCTTTAATCTTCAGCGGTGTTCAATTGAATTCTGTCCTGCTGCAATCATAACCCCTGAGTCGTTTGTAGAGAGAGCACTGCAAAAGTTTATGAATAATTTAGCAACAATTTACAAGCACCAACTGCATGTCCTGGCAGAACATGCTAAAACTCGTGCACCACCCGCTTTAAGTGCCAAAGAAAATCACCAAGTCAAAGTAGTTAGCACCGCCAAACCTTCTCCACCTCCACTATATGACCCTCTGGTCTGTTTATTCGCTGTAAACATGCGTTACATTGGATTTGCATGTCATTCGAATGACTACGGTTCTGATATGTCACATAACCAGTTGAGGTGGAATCAGCAGATGGTAAACATCACAAACGGCAAACATGCATTAAAGGAAAACCAATGAAAACCTCAAAGAGGAATATAGATAATTAATTATGTCCTGGATCCTCGTTGCCATTTGCTTCACATTAGCGTCCATCAACGTTTCTGGATCGAGAGACGTATTCTGACTCAAACATTGAAAGTTGAATCCCTTTTCTCTGGCAGAGAGAAAGTGTAGGTTATGTAGGTTTTTGTTTTTTTAATTATATCTATTCAATGATTGAACATCAGAGGAATTTTATGACAACTTCTATTTGGTGCTGCTCGGTAATCTGGTAGTTTGATTTAACTCTTATTTTTAATTATTTTTTTCAGTGTTTAATTAGAGTTTAGCGGAATTATATATACACATTTATTATGTTGGTGCATTGCTGGTTAATTGTAGTAAACAGTGCATGATGACTTATGTGGGATAGAAAAGATACTTATTGGATGTGAGCAATATTGACGATTGGCACATATAACCTTTCAAATTCAAAAATACTTTATTGGATCCCAAAAGAATATAAAAAAATTCTCAATATACTTTACGTTTGATTTGATTTTCAAAAAAGAAAAAAAATTGTTGATTTCTACCAACAAATTAGTTTTAACAGTAATTAAAGTACAAAATGTTTCATAATGAAAAGGACAGGTAAACGTTACAGTGCTAACTTGCAATAGAAACTGTAATAGAATCGACTCTTCATAGATGATTTGTGATTTTGCGTATACCCTACATGAGACCAGATTCAAACCGGAAACGACTTAACACTCCTGCAGAATTATGTATTCCTGATTCATCATAGGCATATGTTGAAAATGATACGCGGATTTGCATTCATATCAGTCGTCGACTCGTTTATTCTGAAAATTTTTTTTTTATCACATATCAAAAAAAGAGCGCTTAATGGGATAAAAGCAAAGGCCACCTCCACTTTTAACTCGGCTCTCGCTGTCCGCTGGGCCATGTGAAAGGATGCCGACTCGTCTGTGGTGATCGGATCAGACTGTCTGTGCTAATGGCTCCGGGCGTACAGATGGGGACCCAGGAAGTGCATCTACCCCTCCAGCCTGAGGAATGGTCTCATCTTGAAGATAACACCCCCCTCCACCCGCTGCATACCCTCAAATGGTACTTGAGCATCTGTTAAAAGCGATCCGGCCCTGTTAGCGATAATGGAGTTGCGTCTTATGACTCGTGAGCCAGCTAAAAATAGCCTCAGCATCTTGATGGGCTATACATTATCAAACATACAGGATCACTGACGGCGCTGCTTTGACTCCACCTCAAAACATAAGCTTTTCTTTTTAATGCCTGCAGCTACTGTATTCATGATTTTACTATAAGTTTTGTTTCTAAAGTCTGTCAGTCAGAAAGAACTGACTGACAGATCTGCTATTTGCACGTGTGCGGTTAGCAGTAATCACTCCAGCAATGTCAACTTAGTTACTTTGTTTAGAAACTTTTCAGACAAAAGAATCAGCCAAAATCAGAATCGGTAGATCAGCAGGCCTGCTACAGTAACAAATTTTGCCTGATGATAAATTGTCCCAGTAGTTATTGCGATAAACAATAATATTGTTGTTTTGAAACCATTTTGAAGTGATATAATGTCAACGGCAAAATAATACAAGAACACGTTCTCACAGATCAGAAAACCTTAGATTCTAATGAACAATTAACATTTAACTGGAGGACATTTTAAATATCTAAAGTAAAGTTACCAAACAACATAAACAACAGATGAAATCAGTTTTAAAATCTCTGTAAACAAAATTGTTCTTCAAAAAAATTGACTAAGTGAAACCAAAGCACCAGACTGAAGACTTTTATCATCCAGATTTTGGTAGAAACAGAGAGAGAGAAAAAAAAAGATAAATTATGGAAATGGAACTTATTGAGCTCATTTTAATTTATGCGATTAATTTGATTTATTGCTTATTGCAACAGACCCAAAGGCCCGGTTTTTTAAAGGGGCGGTATTATGTAAGCTAAACTTTTTTGAGCTTTACTTTGCGTTATAATGTTATTTCCTCATCAGAATCACATCTAGAGTGTCGCCTTGATTTTTTCATGCATGTTTCACAGATCTTTTCATCTCCCATGGCAACCATTCAACAGTTAAAATATTGTTAAAGGGTTAATAGAGGATTGATGTTGACGAACTCCTGAAGGTGAAGCTTCGGAAAGAACAGGAGCTTCTTTAAGAGACACGCGCCCAATTTCAGGTTGTTGAATTAAAAACTCAAATTTCTTTATAGTAATATTATATACACGTACAGCACTTTTATAACAACTCTGAGTAACATGGTAAGACTTTATTGTGCTATAAAATGGCACTATATGCCTGGAAGACACATAATACCACCCCCTTAAGGATTGTGATTAGCCAGAAACACGATTACTGCTTCAGGACATCTGACTTTTGATTATGTCCCTTGCTGTCTTATGCAGCGTCTCTGCAGAAAAGTGAACTTCACTGTATCCTGACCAAACGCAGAAAAGCCGTAGTCCAATTTAAACATAGCTCATGCTGCAGAGTTAGAACTACAGCAGATTCAAGACAAGCAAAAAAAGAAGTCGCCAATACAAGACATTCCATGATAAAAGTCATTGGCAAGAAACAAGCAATTAGTTGCATGTTTCTATACCATGAATAGCAATTTACCTGTTTTCTATTAAGGTACCAAATAAAAAACACTTCCAATCTGCAATAATTGCTACTTATATCTATTCTTACTTCATATTTACTTTACATAATTGACAAATAAAGGACAAAAGAAATGGGACAGATACAACTATTTTAGATCTTACCCACAGTGCAGAAATGCCCCCTGTCCATGAAGCTCCTAATCCAGTAAAGCTCCCAGAGGTGTTTTTTTACACACCGCCTCAGTATGAGTCAGCTGAAAGACAAATCCATCATGTGCTAAAAACTCCTCATCCATTTTGACACTTTAACATAAAGCAACTTTCTGCCTGAAGGAAGCGTTACCCTTAAAAACTACAGATGTTCTCCAGGATTTTAAAGGAGGGGGTTCAGTTAATAAGTCAGACACACAAAGTGGTAAAAAGCTGCAGCCTCCAACTACTCATAAAGTAAGGAGAACTCGGCTAGAAACCCTGGTGTAGCTCTCTTTGTGCAACATGGAGAGTTTCACACTCCGTTGCACAATGCTGAGATGTGAGCCAGTACAGAAACCCCCTTAACTCCACTCTGTCTTGGTGCTTAAAGCTGTATGATGTAACTTTCATAAAAAATATATCTTTTTTTCCATATTTGTTAAAACTGAAACCATGTTGTGACGGTGTAATATGAGGACAGATAATCTGTGAAAAGATCAAACTCCTCCCCCAGTTGCACGAATACCATCTGAATAAACACACCACTCCCAGTAAAGAACAACCAATCAGAGCTAGGAGGAGGAGGGTCTTAGTGCTGTCAATCAATGCTAATGGTGAATAAACAACTTACCATTCCAGGAAAACAGGTTTTACTCCATCATCTATGGCCATATTTACCACAGATAACTAACCACACGCGAGCATTTTTGGCTGCATAGCCATGAATGCTAACTAGCCTTAGCATTTGTAGTGGTTGCTACACATGAAGAAAGAAAGGAAGGAATAAAGGGAGGGGAGAAGGAAGGAAGGAAAAAAAACAAAGCTACTAGTTATGAAAGAATTTTGATTTTAATATTTATTTTTCAATGAATATTCATTATGACATAAAATTTTACACCCAAGAAGCATTCACTTAAACACAGAGTTAAAAACTAATTGTCCATCAACCACCGAACTCATGACGTTGTTAAAACGCCACTGAGAGAAAACTCTCAGTCTGGTTACTCATCATTGAAAGAAACAGAAACTCAGCTTTTAACCATCAAAATAGACATTTTGCCATTATTTTCCACTTAGTAGCTTCATTTTTTTGTACAGACTGTATCAAATATGAAAGCCATTTGAGACCAATAAACTCCACATTTTTTAAAACACACATTCCAACAAAATAAACAGTGGTGCAAGTCACTGGCATTCAAGAAATTATCTGAAAAGTAGTTTCTATTTCCTGACAAGGGAAGAGAATATTTTTTATTTTAAGACATTTAGTATTCAATTAAAATACATAATGACATCAGAATTTTACACCTTGTTCACTTAAACATAGAGTTAAAAACTACCTGTCTATTCAGGTTATTAACCATTGAAAAAAACAGAAAATCAGCCTTTGCTCTATATTTAACCATGACTTGTCAACTTTTTCCACCCTTTCTACTAATATAAATGGAAAAATGTGCTTGTACTATAATAAAATTACAATTTCTACTTAGTAGCTTTGTTTATTGTATAGCCTGCTCCAAATAAAGAAAGAGGTAGCATGCAGCTGACCTTGATCTGCTCCATGAGACCCTGCAAAGACCCAGTTCTTTCAGATGTTTAACTTCTGTTTTTATTCAGCATAATGAGGCTGAGTAAAATTATCCAGCTTTACACCAGACTGAAAAAGCTAGATTCACTATAAATAGTTAAAACTTGGACCTCATGTGTCCACAATCAGTTAACAGAAAGAAAAATATATAATGGATGCAGAGACAGAAATCATCAAATGCACAAAAAACCATCGTCTTGCACTTGAATCCTACAGGGAAGATCTGACTGTCTCGTGAAGTGATGATAGACACTCCTTACACAGGGCAGGAGCACTGAGTGCTATTCTTGTACTCCCAGCAGATACGGCAGTGTTAAGTCGACATAAACAGTGTTTAACTGGCACGCAGGAACCATGTCTGAGTGTGAGATAGTGAACTCTCCAAACTGAAGATGATGGGCTCACCCTCCCACCGGGTCTCATTTAGTCTCTGTTGCTGAAAACAAATGTTTTTCAGTGTCCCCTGTGGCCTGCATAACAAACAGCAGCCTAAACCAAAGTCCGTCTGCAGGCATTTTTACACTCAGCATTTAGAATATCTGTGTTTGTAGGCAATTTTTAGATCGCATGAAGGTTTGTGTTAATGTTCATTTGCAAAGTGAAGGTGATGCTGAAGTATGTGGCAAGTCTTAGGAGTTTTGTTATCAACACTGGTGCCTTATTTGTTGAACACTTAGCTCATAATGTAAAGGAATACATATTTTACAGAAACTACACTCACATTAGTTTACGTTTTATCCATCCACCATTTTCTGTACACCCTTGTCCCTTAATGGGATCAGGAGGGTTGCTGGTGCTTATCTCCAGTTAACAGTTTAGGTTTTATGTTCGTCCATTATTCTTTAGGACACAATCACACCAGTCTTGTTTAGTCTGCTTTAACCAAACTCTGGTTCGTTTGTCTAGAAAGTTCAATTTGTTTGGGGAAATGTGAAAAAAAGATAACTCTGGTCTGGCTAACAACCAAAGTCTCTCTTTGATTGAGGTGAATTCTAGTGCAGTTCGAATGTATATGTGAACATCTAGTATATCAGAGGCCTCTCCAACAGCAGGAAGTGGACTATAGCAGAGGGGATTCTGGGAAAATACAATGCGTGGTTCAGCCATTTCTCCCGCTAGTACCAGCGGGAGAAATGGCTAGTGGTCTTTCACCAAAACTGCTAAAATCTGACGCTACTCCATTTTTGATTACATTACAAGTTGCGCTCATGTCTTCTTCAAAGGTTTTTGTGTCGTTTCCTTCAGTAGTTCGTGTTGCAGCACCACCACAGGTGAGGAGGGGAATAGTTTTTTCAAAGGTTTTGCCATTTGAAAGCAAACCTCACCAACTGAGAATGTATCAAATATTGTAATTATGGTCCCGAATTGAATCAAGTCCGTCAGACTATCAGGTGTGGGAACACCTTTAATCTCCTTTATGGTTTGGCCACATTCATGTTAAGTCTTGACCCTCATATGGATTTCTCTGGTGTTTTTATGTCCCATTTGAATGTTACAGATTATCAAACAAACAATAGTATCAGACAAAGATAGTATGAGTAAATACAAAATGCTTATTTTTATTAAGAACAACAACATTTCTAAACTAACCTGGTCCTACTGCATGTGAAAATTTAAAAGCCCCCTACATCTAAGAACCTTTGACAGCAAAAACTCCAATCCACAGTCATAAAGTCCTGGTCATGTTCACCTCTGTTCCCTGTTCTCTCCCTTTGTGGATAAAGGCTCTCACTGTGGTTCCCAGACGTCCCAAAGCTTTAGAAATCACTTCGTAACTCTTTCCCGTTGTCAATGTTTATGTTTCTTATCTTGTCTTGAGTCCTGGATGTGTTGTTTTTTTTTTTTTGGCATGTTTTAGCTGACTTCCTGTTGTCAGACAACAGGTTTCTTAATTCTAGAGGTAAACAGGTAACCTGTAAAATTAAACTCAAAATAGCGTGGTTCATGTAGATAATTCCAGTTAAAAGATGAAAGTCTAATTTGTAAACTGCATTTTGTATTTACTCAAACTATGTTTGATGGTAATAAAAAAATGTTTGTTAATCAGAAGTAGTAAATTTGACCTAAAAAAGAAAAGCGGCAGACATCTGCAGGGCGTAAGTCTGTTTTCATTGCACTGTGTTAACAAGGGCTGCCTCTCTTAGCAGAGGGTTTGTTGCTGTTTGGATTCTTGAAATCTGGTTACAGATCAATTTTAATACAGTTGTTGTCTTTCACAGTTATTAGTTTGTGAATTTCCCGTTTCATTTAATGAAATCCATTTATAGTCATCATCCTCAAATGTTGCTTGAGTTAGAAGTAGAGATGAAATTACGACAGAGTCAAATCTAATTTCCCACCCACTAAGATGTTTCTATTATAGGAGTTTAGCACCTAAATGGGCACTAATGTTTCTTTTACTAATAATAATAATACAGAATAAGTTAATAAGGGAACATCGATGTTCGTTCCTGCAGCGACTGAGAATACACCATTATTAACAGTGGGGCCGTTGCCTCTTTTGACCCAGCTAAAAGGCCTAATTTTAGTGTTTAGCTGTCCTACTTGTGTGACTGCAAGAAGAGCATTGTTGGACTTCCCATTGCGGATCTTCGTCCCAGGTTCTCGCTCCATGTTTTGCCAAGCTTCATCACTGGTCTGTTTCTGCTTTTTACAGGACTCTGGGTACACTTTTGTAATATATTTGGAAAATATAAAACTGGAAATTTTAGTATAAAAAATTCCGTTGATGCATTTCAGATGATTGTTTCCCTTAATTAACCCCAACATAGAGCAGTTTTAATAATAACCACATGGAGTTAGACACTGTCTGAAGTTTCTTCTTTATACAGCATTTTATGCCAAAATCAGATGAGTTTGCCAGGGCAGAACAAAAACACAGGAAGCAGAAACAATGGGGAACTAACCCCGGTCTCGCTCCTTGCTGGAGGAACCAGCAAGGAGAGCAGAAGAAGTGTTTAAATTCTGCAAGGCTGAATGCTGGAACAAAAGACAGGGGCTGATGAGCTAACAGGATGCAGGTGTGAGGGGAGCCAGCAGAAATCAGCCCAAGGAGAGAGAGAGAGAGTGAGAGAGAGAGAGAGAGAGAGAGGCAGCAGGGGGCGAGCTAATGAGGAAACTAAGAAAAAGAGTCTAGGAGACACAAGGAAGAAATAAACATGATAAATTGATCACTAGGAATAATCATGACATAATCAAAACCCCAAAACAACTGCTATAAAATAAAATAAACTTGACCCATCTAGAGACTGACTTATTCACCCCACAAAATACCTGCAAACACAGATTATCAAGTGTTTTTCTACGTTTTCCTAGGATTGTTGGGATATTCTGTAGTTTAATCTAAACCATTCCACTGTCGCTCTGGCAGTGTGTTTAACCTATTCCCAGCCTTGTACAGATTTTCTTCCATTATTTCTCTGTTTCACACCATCCACTTTTTTTTCAACTGATGAAAAGCATCATAAAGCCTGACAAATGCTGCCATGCTCCACGGTGGGATGGTGTCTTCAGGGTGTCTCATCTGATCTGACCAGTGCACCTTGTAGCATCTGCATACGATGACAGCGCTTATCCTGAAATTTATTCAGGGATTTCAGAATAGACAAGACTGGACAGAGATGAAGGGAATTGTGTGGAGAATAATTTCAAAACACACCCAAGTTAATGAAGTTAGAAAATTCCAACTTTTGTACCTTGTGTATTAGGGGTGTAAAAAGTGTTTTCCCCCTTCCTGATTTTTTTTTTTTAACATATTTATCACATTTAAGTGTTAACTATCACACAAGTAAGCTAAGAGTGCATTTTTTAAATGAAACTGTTTGGTGTCAAGGGAGGAAAAAAATTGCAGCCCTACATACGTCCCTGTGAGAAAAAAGTGAATTTTCGGTGGTGACTAACCCACCGAGGCCTGGAATGTATCGGACCAGATCAGTGAAGAGAAATGTTGGAGGTTCTGCTTCGGAGAAGCTAAGGTATCGTTATAGGAAAGCTGCTGAAGTGGGATCTGAAGATCTTAAGCTGTTTAAAATAGCCACAACCCAGACGTGAAAGGAGTGTGTTGGTAGAACTTCTTTGCCGTAGCGTAAGAGCTGTTGTGCAACGCTGATTCATCAACCCACATATGCAGAACGGCATTCTGCCTTTACAGAAGCCGTGAGGGAGTCAGGAGGGGGGGAAGAGTATCTCTAAACAAGGAGGAAAAACAACCGAATAACCCCATCAGCATGAAACGGGTGTTGAGAAAATACGGTGGATCCACTGCACAGCCATCATCTAGTCTGACAGATGAAAACGCCCGCTGTGTGGTTTAATAAAACAAATGAATCCCAGACAGTAAACAGGGACAAGCTTTCAACACACTGGAAGAGACACTTATTGTACACAGGCTGAATTATTTATAGGACTTTATCTGGATCATATTACATTCTCAGATCGCGGAGTGTAATTCATTCAGCTCAAAACGAGCTGGAAGTTCGTCAGTCCTCCCTGGAGAGAACGCGCTTTTTACGCCCGGGTCGTTTCGTCCCGACACACTGCTTCGGTGGGAGATTTTTGCCCGCTTTTGCAACACTTCATCCTGTAAATGTGCCACTTCAGCGAGCATTTTTGTGTTTTTATTTATTTCCCAAGACCTGCTTATTTATTTAAGAGAGCATTAGTCAGCAGAACAAAACCAAGAGAGCTTGTAAAGAGCTCCATTAAGAGCCAGGAGAAGCTATTGTGTTTGATGGATCAACTTATGGGAGGTTGCTGCAAATGAAAGCTTAATGAATGATTCTTGCCTCTGCAGGTATGGCTGGTAGTAATTAATAATAGCTATCAATATAAAAAGAAAACATTATTTATCAGCTTCAAACTGAATTTCAAACTGAACTGATTGAAGCTGATCAATCAGCTGATCATCAGTTTCCCCCAGAAAACTTGTTAAGCCTGGTGGGGCGGTCGTCCACCCTCCTAATAGAGAAATGTCTGTTTTTGAGGTAAAAATGTTTAAAGTTGACAGGAAACTTGGAAATATGACCAGGTAATTATGTGTTACTGGAAGACATTTTTAGCAATACCTAAACACCAACTGCAAAGTTTAAAAAAAAAAAAAACACGCAAACATTAAAAAAAAAATACAATTAAAATAAATATAAATTTTTTGCACTTCAGTTGTTTCATCCTTATTAAAGTGACCAAAATTTGTTGATCCTTTATCTGTGATTTGTCAGTTTATTTACTGTAGCTGTTGGCATGTAGACCAGTAAAGACAGGCAGTGGCTATGGAGTTAGTGGTGTATAAAACGGTGTAATAAATAAATGGTTCTCAGCCTGGTGGGGGCGCAGTTAAACCCTGGTGGCCCGCCAGGCTTATAATACACCGAGGGAAACTCTGATTTCTTATTGTGTTGGTTCTGAAAATGTGATTGCTCCTGGCAGATTGTACTTATTCCCATAAATATCACTTTTGTTTCCTGTGAAAAAAAGCTGCAAACATGACATGGTGAATTTCTGTGATTCATCTCAAAATTTCTGAGTTTTTTTCTAGCAAATTTACTCCTCTTTTTTTTTTTTTTTTTGTCTACAATGGCCCCTGTACGCCATCGTGCTGTCTTAAGGTACATGACTGCATTCTTTTATTTTCCACAGGACTACACGCTGACCATGTACTTCCAGCAGTACTGGAGGGATAAGAGGCTGGCCTACGTGGGGATTCCCCTCAACCTGACGCTGGACAACAGAGTAGCAGACCAGCTCTGGGTCCCAGACACATACTTCCTCAACGATAAGAAATCCTTTGTGCACGGGGTCACGGTTAAGAACCGAATGATTCGACTCCACCCGGATGGAACCGTCCTCTACGGACTCAGGTGAGAACTGTTCTTTCTGTGAGAATGCACGTCTAATATTATTTAAAGTTAGCAGTTTTGACATGTTTATTCAGGATAGGATTCGTGATTAGCTTCTCTGTCAGTTGTTAAAGGTTTAATGGAGAAACTCTGTTTTGATCATGTGCTGAAGGCAGAGTTTTGGAAAGAGCAGGAGCTTCTTAAAGAGACAGAGGCCTAATTTTAAGGCATTAATTTTCTAAGTCCAGTTTGTCATTGCACTTTTATAATAGCTTAAGGTAACATAGTTTCTTGATTGCACTATAAAATAGCATATGTGCCTTGAAAATACATAACACTTCCTTTTTAAAACGATATGAATTAAGAAATATTTCCATTGCTACATATTTTTCTCTACGTCTGGGAAATAAATTGATATCATCAATAAACTGAAAATTTGGTTCTTTGAAGGTTTAATTTTTGGAAAATCAGGATTTTTTCACCAATGTGCTTTTTGTGTTTCCATAGTTCTGAATAATGTCAGTGCATGTAAGGCCTGTCATTTTGTTTGATGACCATGTTTTCCTAATTTAGGCTGTATTTTTTTTTCCAAGTATGAGAATAAAGTCATAATATTAGTAGATTAAAGTTGTACATTTATGACAACTCCAACACAAAGAGAGTTATACAAATTAAACTTTGGTATGAGTTTTACAGATAAGGAAACACTTAACTCTGTGGAAGCATTTTTGTCATTAAAAGCAACTTTTTTTCTCTTAATTTTAAGACATTCTAGTAAAATTGTGTCTTTATCCTTCCAATATTATGACTATATTCACTGTAGTCCGGCCCTTCTACTCTGTTGTTCAACTCACACAAGGAATGACTGAAATAAAAGCCACTTTTGAAAATATTTTCTATAATTTGTCATTTTTTTTATTTCTAATTTTTTTTAAAAAAGAAAGCAAGAAAAAACTCTATTAAAATAGTAATTTGGATCTGGAATAAAAAAATGTTATTTTTAAGCCATATGTTTCACTGTTCTGACTTATTTTGGTGCAAACCCAGAACATGTCGGGCCGCACCCCACTCCATTCTAATTTTGCTGTGACTCGAGGCCGGATTTTCCTAATCACTTCCCCACTTTTCTGTTTTTGTGTCAGAATCACGACGACGGCGGCCTGCATGATGGACCTGCGGCGATACCCGTTGGACGAACAGAACTGCACTCTGGAAATCGAAAGTTGTACGTCTCAAGCCTCTTTTGCTTAGTAGAAGAAACAGGGGCAGATGGCCTCACTTTCCCATCACTTAAAATTATGAAGAGTGCAGCGAGCCTCATAAAAAAGACTCTTACACTCATCGTCTCGCGGGGGGGACGGAAACTGCACAGGCAGCTGAATTGCTCTGGATTTATGAACCTGTCATGTCTGGGCGATATTACTGGCCGCAGCCTCTCTAGCTAAACTTTGTCCATGCAGACTGGTTTTAGCATTAGCAAGCTCTGCAATCTGAGGCCGCTATCTGAGCGGCCATGAAAGTATTGACAGCTATAGATCACATGCAGCCATTTTCATCTCAGTCAATCAAGAAATCACTGATTGACGGACAAAGTGAACAGATTCACTTTGTCCGTCCATCTCATGAGAATCACACCTTGTTCCTGGTTTTCCCTCGCAGACGGGTACACCACAGACGACATAGAGTTCTACTGGAAAGGGGGAGACACGGCCGTTACCGGGGTGACCCGGATCGAGCTTCCTCAGTTCTCTATAGTCGACTACAAGCTCGTCTCCAGGAACGTGGTCTTCTCCACTGGTAGGTGGAAGGGAGTCGGGACAACGGTGGTCAAAGGTCGCAGATCAGATCTTACATTACGTCTCTGCCAGAGGCGAGTAGAGAACCCAAAAATTGTCCTCGAGTAAGAGTAGCACTTCAACAAATTTCTACTCAAGTAAGGGTAAAAGGAGGAAATTTTACTCAAGTAAGAGTAGCACTGCGTAGTAATACTCCTAAAGCTAAATGTAACTAGTTAGTACCCAACTCTGGCGTCTGCGTGTAGCTTGAAGGATTAGAGACAGCATACAGAGGCTGCGTGTGTCCCTGTTTGTCTTGATGAATAATAGAGTATAATATAATCACACTGCTTTTACCTTAAGCAATAAATTATTTTCTCTTTCTCTTATTAGAAGGAAAGGAGAGCTTGTTCTGCACAGTTAATTAGAATGTATTATGTGCAGAGGGCTATAAAATCGTGCTAGCTCTGTTATGTTTACAGATGCATCTCAATAAATTAAAATATCATCAAAAAGTTTATTTAGCAACACAGGGAAACTTTATTGTGCTATATAGATTCATTACACATGGAGCAATTTATTTCTGTTCATTTTGGTGGTCATGGCTTACAAACATTAGGTTTTCACCCAAAATCTGTGTTTAATAAATCCATATTGTATATGTTTTCCTGTTTGAGCTGATTTACTCGTATGAATAAACTTTTTTTAATGATGTTCTTACCTGTGTAAAACACCACCCAGCTTTCAAACGCTCCTTATTTGGTCAAATCTCCTTCTTTTTTTTTAAATCAGAGTATTCCAGAACTTTGACACCAATCCTCAAATCAAACCAAAGTGACTGGCGAATCAAAGTCAGCTGCTTCCTCTTCTGCCTTGTCTTGCAGGTGCCTACCCTCGCTTGTCACTGAGCTTCAAGCTAAAGCGAAACATCGGATACTTCATCCTGCAGACGTACATGCCCTCCATCCTCATCACCATCCTGTCCTGGGTGTCCTTCTGGATCAATTATGACGCCTCCGCTGCCAGGGTGGCTTTAGGTATGATGTGACCCGAGCAGGAAATGTTAACATACATGGTGTTTGTTGGAGAGGAAAATAGACCGATTAAAATATACAGTAAGTAGAGAAAGGAATTCCAGGCAAAAGCACTCGCATACATTGAAGTTTTTATGCATTCTGTCATGTTGTAACTGCAAGCTGTATTTTATTGGAATTTTATTGCTGGCCCAACACAATATAAATCGTCACTGTAAAACTGAAAAATATACAGACAATATTCAATGGTTTTATATATTATATGTGAAACCCATGTCATAATACATTCATCATTCATTTGCATTTGTTCCGAGGAGGATTAGGGTCACTGAAACACAACAAAACAAGAAAGTGTCTCCCCATTCTGACTTTTTTCTCAGAAGATCAAAAGCAGAATTCAGAGATCAAAGTCAGAATTCAGAGATCAAAGGCAGAATTCAGAGATCAAAGTCAGAATTCAGAAAACCAAAGTCAGAATTCAGAGATCAAAGGCAGAATTCAGAGATCAAAGTCAGAATTCAGAGTAAAAAAAACTTACAGTTCTGAAATTAAAGTCAGAATCCTGAGAAAAAAAAGTCAAAATTCTTTCTTTCTTTTTTTTATTTAGTTGTTCGTTCCCATCAGCCTGTCTGAGGCTGCAGCCTTGTCGTGTAATAAGATACTCATGTAGATCTACTGATCTACTGGCACTGGGAGTAATGGTGCTTTCAGATGGGAACATCCTTACAGGAAGAGTCTTTATATCAATCAGAAAGTTAAAAATTTACTTAAAGCTCAAAGTCATCCAGTTACGGAGTGAAAATTCAAGCTCATCTGTTTCCATTTGAAGCAAAGTTCCAGAATCGGTGTCAGCTGTGCTTTCTGAAAACACAGTACTCCTTCTAACTCGATTGCCTTAATGGAAACCCTCATTCAGCTTCACTGCGCTCTAAGTGCTCCCCGTGTTAGGAAGAGCACATTATGGCAAGCGATCATTAAATCTCAGCTATGTGTACAAAGTGATGAGACGGTGTGGAGTATTTCAGGAGGTTCTGTGGACAGCTGGGTTTGGAAGCTCCTCCTCAGACTCGTAGCTCTGTAGGAAAGCAGACTCCTGCCGTTCGTCTCCTTCAGTGCCATCTCCTGGAGAAGGCCGTGCTCTGAGGCGGCGCAGGATCAATGAAAGTTAATCGCTGAGCCGTCTCAGTTCAGTCACAGTGTGGGTGATGATTCACAAATTCCTTCTTTTCTCCTGCTGGTGGGAACTTCCTGGGTAGTTCTCTGGCGTCATATACATTACATCCACTCATCATCAGGATCATTATCATATTAGGTGTGGGCTTTTAATGATGTATTTGAAAATATCTTTTTCCCATGTTGGAATAATGAATATACAAGAACTACTTAAACTGAATCGGACGTACAAGTTTGAATTTCTTGTGGATTTCTTTTTCTCTGCTCCCCATGCATTCAAAAATGTATATATAATATTTATGTACATTATTACATGTAATA
>NW_006800161.1:43292-62735 GCF_000485575.1 Poecilia formosa | reverse complement strand
TATATATATATATAAAAATGACATACTTCAGCTTTGAGATAAATTACAACTGACAAAACATATTTTCAAAAACTGGCTCCTATTTCAATCATCCCCACTGCAAGTTGACCAAATTCAAAGTTCAAATAAATGCAAACTGTACAACACGCTTGTCAAACAAGATGGTGGACCTTGGAGACCCACAGAGAGCATTAGTGGTGGGGAAAAAAATAATGCAGGTCTTCCTGAAATTAAGACTTCGAAAGCAAAAAAATTTGACGAATCAATAAAGTGGATTTATTGCCCTGCAACACCAGTAGCATTTGTAAAAATGTCCTTCTTCAAGTTCCAGAGAAATATTAGAGGGACTGTTTTATGTGTACCTTTGAGCCTGTATGTATAATTTTGAATATAATAGATTAAGCACATTTACATCAAATACGACTAGATTAAATTTAGACTAGGACCAGTTGTTATTCTTAACATAATAATAATAATAATAATAATAATAATAATAATAATGTTTTATAATCATTCCACCACAAAAAAGTATAGCTTAAGTAAATGATTCAAAGCTCTAGATGAATATGATATTCATGACATTGATGATTATATGTAAACATCTTCCCAGCACTGTAATAGCTGTAAAAAACATATCAAATATTAGGAGGTTTTCTTTTTTGAAGAAATTGACTATTTGTATCAAGTTGGATGCTTAAAAAGTGAGGCTTTGTGTTGGCGCAGTCAGCACTGTGAAAAGGTTTTCAGAAAACATTTGACGGAACGGGAGGCGCAGTGACCAGTGGTAAAAACCTCCAGGCTGACATCTTTCTTTGTGTTGGGGTTCCCCTGCTAACCGGACTGTGATTCCCTCCAGGGATCACCACCGTGCTGACCATGACAACCATCAACACCCACTTGAGGGAAACCCTCCCCAAGATCCCCTATGTGAAAGCCATCGACATGTACCTGATGGGCTGCTTCGTGTTTGTTTTCCTGGCGTTGCTGGAGTACGCCTTCGTCAACTACATCTTCTTCGGTCGCGGTCCGCAGATGCAGAAGAAACTGGCTCTGAAGGCGCTGAAGGCAAATAACGAGCGCGGCAGGTTTGACCGACCCAAGGTGGGAAATACCAAATTGATGACAAAGTGGAAATTGCCAATATCGTGTGACTTGTGTTGTTGTTGTTGTTTTCTACTTTGCATGGAATCCAATATTGGCAGCAACAGCAAAATGAAAATGCATTTGATTGTACTTTGTTCTGCTTCAGCCTGGAGTCATTAAAGTTAATAAAGTTACAGCAACTTGTAGTTAGGTTTGATGTCATTTTTTCAAAAACAAATAGACGAAAAAATAAATAAATGAAATGGTAATGATTTGATTCATTTACAATTTTAACTTACTGCACTCTCTGCTGTGGGAGAGCCTTCACTGCGTTGTTGTTTTTTTTATGGTGGCAGAGCTTTAGCAGCAAATTATTTAAGCTGCTGATTCAAGCTTTGTCATCACTGTTGATTGGTATTTACTGCTGCAGGCAGTCAGCCTCCATCTTTACAAGTCAGCATGGAACAATAACCTTATCTGAAGGTTTGGACTTTCAGTGTCACTTAGAGCCAAAGAGACAATGGAGACTGCACACACTTAGTTATAAAGGAAGGACGGTCTATCAAACGGTTCTGGTTAGAGGTCAGAGGTTTATATCCATTGACAACGAATTGTGTGTATGGCCATGAATTCATTTCAGGTTATTAATTATGCATTTGTGCCTTTCTTTTTTCCTCCAGTGTGAAACACCAAACTTTTATAAATTTTAAAAACTACGTTTCAGTGATTGAGTTTTGTCTCACATCCTCAGGGTCAAAATTATGCATTCATGCTTAAGATCTACATACACCTTCACTATTATCTGCTTAACAAATGTTGCAAGCTTTTTACCCTGTGCTCGGTCTGGTAGGGGTCGCATTTACCCTGTGTGAGCTCCTACAAGGTTTTTTGTGTGTGTGTGTGGTTTTGAAAACTACGTTCAACCAAATATTATGATGCCTTTGCATACAATAAATCCTGTACATATAATTTAGTGAAAATTCACAACTTTTGAATCCAATTCTTGTTTCATAAAAGTAGTTTGTTAAAATGAATCCACCAGATTGAATGGGACTCTTGTCTGTGATGAATCTATGTACATTTCTGTCTGTAAGTACATAATTCATTAGAAGAAGAATTTCAAGGAACAAGCTTTTAAACATTAGACTAACAGTGACTCTAGTTCAATCATCCCAGTGTGAATCTTCTATTGGGTGACCTTTCTGACTCCTCTAAAGCTGAAATTCTATAAGAACCTTCAGCGCCTACCTAATCTAAACTCAGAGGACATTATTTCTGTTTCTTTCTTCTAGTCCATTCTAGAAGGAGTCAACTGGAAGACCTCGTCATCTCTTAAACAGTCCAATCAGGTTCAGAGCCGCCGTCACTCGCATCAGGTGAGCGTCCGCCCCAGCCAGCTGGGTTTTAAAAACCATCATTTAAAACATGTTTCAGTTGCAATTTAAAGCTGCATTATGTCACTTTTACCTGCCTTTCTCTCTGTGCAAACTAGAAACAGCCAATCAGAGCCAGGGGGTGGGTCTTAGTGCTGTTAATCACAATCTTGCTTTCTTCTACGTCTTCGCTTCTCCCTGTCTGCAGAGCTTGTTGTGAATACTAAGGCTAGTGAGCATGGCCACCGATGATGGTGGATGAGTGTTTTTTTCTGTAGCAAGTTGTTTCTCTGCCATTAGCTCATTTAGGACCATGTACCTGAGTTGATTGACAGTGCTAAGATCCTCCTGGCTCTTCTTTTTGTTTGGGAGTGGTGGTTTCTTCAGATTTCCTCCACCAGGGAAGAGGTGGAGGAAATCGATCTTTCCACAGATTATCTGTCTCATCTTACACTGTCACTGTCATATTTTAACATGTGTAAAAAAAACACATTCTTAAAACACTAAAAAAAATTCAACTTTCAGCCATTTTTTTTGTGTTGTCAATCATTAAAGCTATTTTTTCCAATGGTTTTTCTTCATTGGATTGAATAAATTGATGTTCTTGTTCACCAATCCATACCAGATTGGATTGGAAAGAGTGTCAGTTTACCTTGTCTTATATATCGTCACCTTCCTCAAATAATGACCGAAATCATTTTGTGCCAAAAGTTATTTTTGTCAACTAAAAAAAAAAAAAAAATCACCATCTCTTTCTTTCCAAAAGATGTTTTGGGCAAAACAAAAACAACACTTTTGGCCATTATTTGAGGAAGGTGACAGTACAGAATTTGCTACGTTATAACGTTGTGCCCTTTGTATTTATCTCAGCTTTCTGTGATTTATCTCTTCCTGTGTGGAAAGCTGCAGTCGCCATGACAGTAGTAACAGGGGCATCTAGTGCGACCTTGATCTGATTTGTGTGAAGTGATTTAACTTTGGGACAGAGGACCCTTCTCTCCGAAGGCCGCTCTGCGTTTTATCCCATCTGTGATGTCATCGAGGCCATTTTTTGTTTTTTTGTTTTTTAAACCTGGCTGCCGTCTGCGTTTTCTCCTAGGTCGACTCCCACGGGAACATTCTGCTGACGTCCTTGGAGATCCACAACGAGGTGGGGAGCAACGAGGTCACCACCACCTTGAGCGAGACACACAACTCCACCTCCATGACGTTCGACAACTCGGGGGTCCAGTACAGGAAGCCCAGCACACCCAACGAGGCGGGCCGCCACAGTCTGGACAGGAACGCGCAGTTCAAAAAAACCCGCCTGCAGAGACGATCGTCACAGCTTAAAATCAAAATCCCCGACCTCACCGACGTGAATGCCATCGACAGGTGGTCGCGGATTATATTCCCCTCCGCCTTCTCCCTATTCAACATCATCTATTGGCTTTATTACGTCCACTAACACACTGTGGTTTTGTTTTGTTTTTCTTTTTTTGTTTTTTTTGTTTTAAACCCATCTTTGTCTCGTTCCGTTCTGGAATCGGAGAGAACGTTTCGATGCAACACACCTAACGTGGTAAAAATCCCGAACATTTCTGGGCATAGCGAGTGCAGACTTTGGCCGAGAGAGCCGTCACTCAGACTGTGCGACGTCATGTGGGTTTTTACCAGGGGGGGGAAAAGACTTTGAACAGCTGGGAGACAAAACATCTTTGCACCGCTGGAGATCTGTTGCTAGGACACCGGTGTTTTTAACGTGATCGCATTATCGCGGGTCTCTTTATAGCAATGATATTATTTGTCTACAAGTCTTCACTTTGGCTAATGTGGATGCTCAGATTTCTACCTGCAGACTAAAATCTGTCTTAATCGTTGGATGTTTTGGAGAAATATTGTGGTTTTTAGCTCAGTTCAAGTGAAATCACTGATGAGTCTTACAGTGCCTTGCAAAAGGATTTAAACCCCTTGAATGTTTCCACGTTTTATCACATTTTAACCACTGATTCGAATGTATCAACATTTATTTTATGTGATAGACCAAAATGCCCAACTGGCGCAACATTTTAGGAGTGAGATAAACAATTTTGAAAATCTACATGATTCCATTGTTGCTCTGGCTGAATGTTTTAGATCAAAGTCCTACTGGATGGTGAACGGCTTTTCCAATTTTAAATTTTCTGTAGCTTTAAACAGATTTTATATTTCTTTTCTTTTTTTTTTCAGGATTGGCGTCCAGATAATCTCGTGTGCAGAGTTACTTGGTGTTCCTGACGCTGTTTGTTCTCTAACAAACTTCTTCACAGAACAGCTGGATTCATACTGAAATTAAATTACACACATGGTTTTTGTTTTCTAACTAAGACTGCCAAATTTTGTTTAGGGCATTAGTGTGTCGATCTATCACATAAAGTCCCAATAAAAACAAAAAAGTTTGAGTTTGGCATGTGATAAAAGGTGAGAAGTTCAGGGAAGTTTGAATGCTTCTGCAAGGAAAGGAGAGCCAGTGGCTTGTTGGGTAAAAAGTGGAAATGGGTGAGAGCCGGCGACAACGTTGCCAAAGATCCAAACGTCTGGCGTTGCTTTGCTTTGGAGTTGATGCCACTAAGTGGTTCTCTTGCTCTTTTGCTCGCTGGAACCTCTGCAAACTTTCTGAAATGCAATGTACCAGGGTAAACGCATATTCATTGTTACATGTTACTTTACCTTAAAATTCCTACTGTTACTGCAAGAAAGGGCGATCACAGCCACCACATTACTGAAACCTACTTTTCTTACTCTCAGCCCGTCAGACAAAGAAAGCTTGGAAATTTGTTTACATAAAAAAGAATAACTAATGTCGGTGGATTATCTGTGTTTGTAAAAAAAAAAAAAAGAAAAAAAAGAAAAAACTCCTTAGGTTTAATTTGGTCTGTCTTACCCGAAACAATTGATGTCATTGTGTCTTTGATGCTAACTTACATTATCTGTCAAGTTTGTTCAACACCTGGCAAAGTATACCCTATGCTTTTGCTTTGTGTAACATACAGCATACAGCTGGAAAGGCAAGGTATTCATTATTGAAATAACGCCAAGCCAACAACAATCAAAACTAAAATGTATAGTTAAAGGCAACTGGTATATATAATTTCCAACATTAATAAATATATTTTTTTTCACCAAGATTTTTTTTCTGATAATCCAGTTAAGTAAAGCGGGGCTCTGTTATGACATGGACAAAAAGGAAAGGCCATAATTCACTTAGATGGATAATAAATAAAATGAGCATTGTCTTCCTAACACCTTAAAGGTCCATCAACTTCAGTGTAACCTGTTAATGAAGTCGAAACTCTGACTGACTCCCTGCAGTGAAGTAACCTGTTTTATAGCCACAGGCTCCGCCCACAAGACTAGAAAATAAAACAATTACATCTAGTTTAAGTAAGCTCTTTTCAAAGTTTAAACAAATAAGACAATAAATAAACAATAATAGTAATGAAAAAAGAAACCTGCAATTAAAACGCAATGCTCAATTTGATAGAAAACAATTAATGTACAACGTTACTGCTACGTCATCACGTAACTCCCTCCGGGTGCCCTTTAATCCGGAAATAGCTTTGTTTGAAAGTCTGACCCGAGAAAATGTTTGACATTGGTAATTACAAGCTAGGAAGGATATGACAACTTTGTGCACCCACGACGAACCGCGCCGGTTTGTGCTGAAACCAAAAAGTAAGTTCTGTCGCGTGTGTGTGTGTGTTTGCGTGCCAGCACGGACTTTGCTGTAGCACTGTGGTAAAAGGTCCATGTGCTTTTACATGGACCTTTTACCTTCCTTTCTTAGGCAAGAAAGGAAGAAAACAAGACACCAGGTCCCGATGAATGTTTAGGCACCAATATGGAAATTTGGGTCGACATCAATATTCGATATCATTTCTTGAATATTCGATATTATTTTAACACATATATTTTACATCCTTTCCGACACCTTAAAAAAAAATAAATAAATAAATAAAGACTGCTGACTTCACCTTCTCTGCTTCAGATAATTTTGAAAAGTGTAGTTTTTTTTATATTGGTTATTAATATTGGCTCAGTCATATTAATCTGGCGGTGCTGATATGTTACATAATGATGCCGATGTTAGTGCCGATGTATCGTTGAAATCCCAACTGATGATGTAAGTAAATAAAGACGAATTTACTCCTTTCCAAAGTCAAACAGAAAAATCCTTTCAATAAAACCTTTTATTGTCTTTTGTACTGTTAACACCTCTGGACAAACCGCTGGCAAAACATCAGACTTTGATTAGACTACGAAAGAGTTTTGATTAAGTGCTAAGCTGTGACTGGTCTGTCTTTTTATATCTGGGCTGAGCTTCCTGTTTTAATGTGAAGCTACATAAACAGTCGTCTGGCTGTAAAAAAAAATAAAAAATTTTTTATTTTTTTTATTTACCAGATTTTGGGTTCATATGAAAAAAAACAACTTTAAATGATTTCCCACTTTTGTCATCATGCTTTCTGTACCAATCTATTCTTGATATTTCTGGTGAAACTATTATTCACAGCGAACTTCACACTGGACTTTTCTTTCTTTTTGTCTCATTACATGGCGTTAGAGCAGTAACTGGGGTTGTCGTTTAAAAACTTGTCATCAAGCCGTTTTCCGTGAAGTCTGGATGTACATACTATCACAGAACATTTTCTCTCAGCTCAACTTAACTCACATTGGCTATGTTGTCATCATTGTTTTGCTCAGTGATTTCCAGCCTTGCCTTGTTTCGTTTTTGTTAGTCCTCACGAAATATTACGATTTCCTGTTTGTGATTGAAAAAATATAAAAGTCGAACAAACAGCTTGAGATGATTTTTATTCTTTTCCTGAAGGCCCAGCCAGGAAGTGAACTTCCCCACCGCTGCCCCAAATCCTCTCCCTGCAAAGTAAGGAAGGGCCTAGAAAGTTTCTACAATAACTGAAAAAAGGGGGTAAAAAAGAATAGAAAAGAAAATAAAAGCTGCTGGCAGACACAACTTGCGACGCACCATCTGCACTGCTTGCCTGAGCGGCTTGCAGCGCGTAGGAGTGACACCACCTGTCAGAAGTCCGCCGAGCTCTGCGACACGCGGGAGCTCCTGCCTTATGGAACACTAGTCTCTATAAGAAGTCAAAAAAAAGCAGAAGAAGAAAACACTCATGTGAGTTTGGAAAGGTTTCTAATTATTTAACAAGCGGCTCCTTTTGAAAACTTGTCTCCACAAATTAAAATCGGTCATCAGTTGAGCTGTACATGGAATCCACTAGCAGGAGCTAAACTCACTTCTGTTAAAACCGACATGCACATTCATGTAAGACTCTCATGTCCCAGGAAAAGTAGACCAGTGGACTATTTCTGGAGTTTACTGTTTTCATTTTTCTATGACAATTAGGATAGCCTTATCCTGGTCATTGTCACCCTATGTAATTCCACTAGATTTTAATCTGTCCTCAGTTCTCAAATCCAGTAGACTTTCAATCGGGTGAATCAGCAAAGACATGGACAAATTGTAAACAATGACACAGATTTTCTTTGCCATTCTCCAAATGTAGGCCCGGTCCCAATACTCGCACTACGTTTTACGCTACTCTACAAAGAGTGTACTCGGCTGAAGTGAACATAAGGTGTTCGAAAAAGTAGCAATTTTCATAAGTGTGACCAAGTTCTCCTTGCACACAAAAGTGGTAGTAGCACAGAAAAGTGTCTAACCTCAACGTTCTGGGTTCAGAGTTTTAAAATAAACCGTGTGGACCGGCAACGAGTTCTGTGACGGTGAAAAAACACAGCCTGCCGCGTAAACGTAGGCGTGCAGCATGTTCAGAAGCGACAACTTCCCTGGGAAATAAAATAAGCCGAGGATGCAGTACGCTCTTCCAAAAAAACAAAAAAAAAACAAACACCCAACAACCCTGCTTTTAGTATTTGACTGTATAATTAGCATTTTTAAGAGAAGCTGTCAGATGGGTGGGTGAGAAAATGTCAGGCACACAAAAAGACAAAATAAATAGCCTGATAATTAACATTCAAACCAGAGCTCCTTT
This sequence comes from Poecilia formosa, assembly GCF_000485575.1. Classification (NCBI taxonomy): domain Eukaryota; kingdom Metazoa; phylum Chordata; class Actinopteri; order Cyprinodontiformes; family Poeciliidae; genus Poecilia; species Poecilia formosa. Next base: position 54,241 of record NW_006800161.1, on the reverse strand, counting down.
AAAACAGGGGTCCAGAAGTGTTAGACTGCAATGAATGAAATGAAAATATATATGGAGGTAGATTTAACCGCTAGGATCAGACAACAATGAGAAACAAAAAGAACCTTAACTCCTTGTCTTCATATCTACTGATAATGGCACCCAGGACATGTGTGTGTGCAATAAAATAAAAACACCAAATGGGAGATTTGATTGAGTTTCTTTGGAAAGCTGAGAAGAAGATAATTAGGCCGTGACAATAATACATTTCTTGGTGTAATGAGACAGAGCTGGAATATCTGCACGCTCGCCCACAATAATGAATCGAAATGAGCGATATTAAACCTGGAGGCGGAAGCAACAACACGAGCTTCCAAGAGTGAACCCCCCGCAGCGACTTGGACCAATAATGCAAACAGTGATATTACCAGCAGCCTCCTTTTGCTTGTTTTTAGTGGAGCCTTTTAGCAACAATGCTTGAGCGGAACAAAAGGCAGCTGCTGAAAACACCGAGGCGGAAACCCTCCCAAGTAGGATCGAATTACCGTCGGTCTCCACACCGATTCAACAAACAAAAAAACTTTTTCAGCTACCTGAAAATGTCACATTTAGTTTTACAATGCTCTGATTTTGTTTAGGCAATTTTTTTTTTTTTTTTTTTCAATTTTTTTTTTTTTACACAGATGTTTCTTTAAATTATGTTGGTAACTATTAGTTTAGAGAGCAGGATCACTGAGTCTGATATTTCTCCAGTTCTTCCAGAAAATCTCTTCGAATCACATGAGAAATCCTCTCGCTCATTATAACTTCCTCATCTTTTCTGGCACTCTTTCACTTTCAGGTGGTGCATAGTCAAAGTTCAGCAGGTAAAGTTGCCCTGAGATCAATCAAAAGAGGACACAAGTCAAAAACACAGCTACAAAACCCCAGTTTTATGTTTTTTCCATTTTATACCACAATCAGCCGTGCTACCTTCAATTGTTATAAAAAGACTGTATATTTCAAATATGACTTAAAGGTAATCTGTAATTGAACACCTTGAAATTGGGCCTCTGTCTCTTTAAGAAGCTCCTGCTCTTTCTGAAACTCTGCCTTCAGGAAGTCATCACAGCATGTCTCCTCTCACCCGCTTACAACGTTTTCACCAGCATTTCATTGGGAAGTAGCTCCTGAGTGAAGCAGATGCTCGCTTCCAACAGGTGTTTGCTAATTGCTGCTGGCTAGTCTGAAGGGGGTGAGTGGGCACAGGGCTTGAAAACTGCAACTCTGACCGAGTCAGGAGGAACTTTGCCCTCGAAGGCGGGGCTAGGTCCACCCAGGTGTTTTGCACAGCTGAATGGTTGCCATAGGAGATTAAAAGATTTCTCAAACAGGCATGAAAGAATCAAAGCAACACTGTTTTTGATGAGGGAATGACATTATAATCAAGGCAAAAAAAAAAAAAAAACTCTAAATTTTTGCATAACATCCCCCGTGGCAGATAAAAGTCCATGTTTACGTATTGTTTATTCAGTAGAAGAGTCCCGAGTTTGTGTTGGCAGCTGACCTCAGCAGGCTGTTGGAGTATTGCTTCTGAGCTGATGGTCGTCCAGATGGCTCTGCCGCACCAACCTGGAACCAAGCAGGAAAGAAAAACTAAAGTCACTTGTGTTCATATACAAGTTCAAATAATAATAATAGAAAAAGAACTGCACATAAAACCTAAATGCTTTTCCATCTAAGAAAATGTGAAGTATGATTCAGTAACTACATTTTAAATAGGTAGGTAGAAGTAATTATGGAATATTTCTTTCCCTTTTTTTAATAAGTAACGGGCAAAGGGACTGAATGATTCAGCTTCCTTTGTTGCTCTCATTTTAGTGTTTCTGAAGAGTTTATGCAGAGAACATTGGCTCCGGTTTGAAGTGCATGTCCTTCCGAACATACTTTTAGAATCACTTAATGCGCCCAGCGTGGCGCTGAAAACCTTTTTTGATCCAACTGCCCCATTAATGACCTTAATGGCCCAATTAGTGAGATTGTTCTGCCTACAGGTTGAAAGCATGCTGCTTCCCACCCTGTTCAGAACCTTTTGGATCAGAGGTGGTCTTCAAGAAACCAGGGAAGTCCAGCTGCCTCCACTTAAGCACTTAAAATGATTGTTTTTATACTTACTTTCACCGTGAAGGTCACACTTCAGAAATCCTCTGCCATCTCTTTAAACAGTCGTCCATTTTTTCTATTTGTCTCAGAACTTTGCACCGAAGTAGAAAGAAATGTTAATCATGGAATTTAACGCTTTTTGTATTACAGCATCCTTTAAAAAGTAAAAATGTTTCGCCACCAAGCAGCAACATTTCGACTTTAGCAGTAGAAACTGGCGAATCAGTTCTGAAAGCACAGGAACGAGGTTTAAAACGGTGAAATCAAAATTTTAAAGAGTTGTCGATTTATTGTCATTCAGTTCAAGGCAACCAGTGCAGGTGCGTCGCCAGGGTGAGTGTTTCCCCCACTGCTCTTAAGCTCCCTAAGTTTTCAAATGACATGTCGGTCATTGGCCCGATCCAAGATGGCAGTTGAAGGATGGATGACTTTGCAGTTTGTAATGATAATTTTTTTCCCCATGCCATTTCCATGTTGTTTCATGCTTTTCCTTGGAGCGAAGAGGAGCACCAGCTTTGAAACCCGGACTCCCAACACTTCAGAACTAGCTCAGAGCAGCCGAGCTTTTGATGACGGTGTGTCACTCAGACCCGTTTCGCCACAGAACTCTGGAGTTTTCAGGTTGGCACAGCAAAAAACATCAACGCTTAAAAATCACAACACAAGCAACTTACATCAGCAGTTGGCAAATTACGACACTCCATACCCCTGACAATAATTTACTCTATATTTTTTTTAATTGTATTTGTTGTTGAGTATTCATTGCTAATAAAAACTAGCAAACACTCTAAAAACGAATTGAGATTCTAGACTAACAAAAAGTCACAACAAAATTAAACTAAACCATAACCAAAACCTCCAAACTAAACTGGTCATTAAACACTTTTTTTGCCTTTCAGATTTAAGCTGATAGAGCAAAGCTTAACTTGCAACATCGGCTTTCTTTTATCCTCTCATATCGTCTGAAAAATGAAAGTGAAATGGTGTGGAATTGTAAAGAATGCGTGCGTTGCACTTCGGCTGCTTTGCAGGGTTAATTTTTGTGGGCATTTAGATCATTAAGCTTAAATATCACTGGTTTTCAGGCAGATTTAGTCGAGCACGCGTTTAGCTGCAAAGACGTTGGTAAGCAGTCACTGCGCTCCAAAAACGCTCCATGATTAGTGCAAGGTCAGTAACCATCACAGACTGTGGACAAGATGATTCTTTTTGTTCTATTTTTTTTTTTTATAAATCTATTCACATTTCTTATAGATAAAGTGAAGCTGCATCAGAAAAAAAACAACTGATTGCTGTTGTCATATTTCACCTTCCTCTGATTTCTGGTGTTTGTGCAACAGCGCTCCAAACGCACGTCTCAGTTTTTCTCAGTCTTCCCCCCCAGCCTTCCGCTCCTCGTCTAGTCACCAAGTGTGTTTTCCCTCTATGTTTATGTCGTGTTCGCTGGCAGGAGGTGAAATGGATGTGATTAGTCAAGTGTGTGAAATGAAACAAATTAGGCAGCCAGGGAGCTCACCCACATAGCTCACCGAGTTCAATTATCTTCTGTATTGTGTACAGTGGGAGCCGCTGCAGCTCAAGGTAATGGAAATTAAAGTGGCCTTTAAGTGTACATTTTTATTTATACATAAAGGTGTTTTTTTTGTTTTGTTTTTTCACCCTGCACGTTTTGTTCTGTTAATGTTTTCATATTCATTCAACCTTTTCATATTTTTTCACCTTGAAAGCACAAACTCAACTAATATTTTTATTTTTATTTTTTCTATAATCAACACAAATTAGAGCATATCTAACTATAATCTGATGGAAATCTATTGCAACCAAAAAACATCAGAATGTTATTTACTTGTAGAGGTTTGTAGAAAAGACTAAATGTAAATCAAATGTTTTACTGCGTACCAATCAGAGGTGAGTAGAGTACCAATATGTTAAAGTAGTAGCACTACTTCAACATATTTTTACGGAAGTCAAAGTAAAAAGTAGCCGGCCAAGAAATTACTCAAGTAAGAATTAAAAAGTATTTGGTAAAAAGGCGACTTAAGTACAGAGTAACTGATCAAAATATAAAAATTACATCATGAGATGATAAAACTACATGACAATGTTGATGTTATAAGGACCAAAATGAAAATAATTATAACAGAATAAAAAAAAGCAGGCTAAAGAAACTTTTCTTTTTCTTTTTTTTTTTTTTTTTTACAAATTGATATTAAAGATTTTTATATCACAAACACAAAAAGTTGGTGTCTGTGTTTGGTGAATTTTTGTCTAAAACAAGCTTGATTTTCATTCAGCGCTACTCAGCAAGTAGAGGATTCAGAAATTTTACTCAAGTAACTGTAGCAATACTTCATAATAAAATTGCTCAAGTAAAAATAAAAAGTACAGAATAGTAAAAGAAGAAATTACCCCTAAAAGTAAATGTAACTAGTTAATAGCCAACTCTGGTACCAATGTCTGCATGGATGAACTCTGTGTACTTGAGCTGCTTTGAATTTTCAGCCAGTCTGACCACAACGTTGAGGTCATTGTGTTTTATGCGATAGCTCAAAACCTTTACACAAGGTGTAAAAATTTAGTTTTAATCTCCGTCTTTTCTGCGCGCCCTGATCAGAGCTGTGTCCGTTACGTCACGGTGTCACTTCAGGGGTTTATTCAGCAGTCTGTGTTGTGGCGTCCTGACCTTACGGTGGCTGTCAGCACCGCAGGAGTCAGCCAGCCGAGCAAACTCATCGTAGCGCGACACCCGTAACGACACGTGTAACGACGAAGCCGTACATCACAGTTGCATTTCTACAACTTGTTTCCTCTTTCAGGTTCATTACCTTCCTCCTGGCAGGACGCCTGGAAAACCTTTAAATTAAAGAGAGATCCATACATTTGTTGAGGTCACCTGATTTATTTTATTTTATTTTTTTTCTGAGAGTATACACATTGCTGTCCTGCTCTGACTGACTTGGCCTTTAAAATACAGGACACACATAGATTCTTGTTTGTTTTCTACGCGGAAATGTCAGATATTAGCGGACAGATGGATAATTTATGCGATGACATGGGGGCCGGGTTACAATGGATCTTGTTAAACATGTACTTGGGCAGCTTTCTGACTCGCACGCAGAGATCCACCAGGAACGAGATTTGAATGATGCTCAGCTACAAAAGACGAAGAGTCCAAAGAGTCTGTTTGTTTTTGTGTTTCATGCAGGCGTCTATAAAAACGAGACGCCCAGTTGAGATTATTAAAGTATCATGTAAAATCGACTTTTGAGCTTTAAATCATGTTGTAAAGTTATTCCCTCACCAACAACATACCTGGAGTGTTGCCTTGATTCTTTCATGCATGTTTAAGAAATCCTTTCAACTCCCATGGCAACCATTCGGCTGTGCAGAAAGCCTGGGTGGACCGAGCTCCGCCTTTGAGACGCAGCTCCTCCTCTCTGCAGCTTCCAAGCTGAAGAGCTTCTGCCTCACAGAGCAGCCTTCTCTCAGCTCCTTCAGAATAGCCAGCAGCAATTAGCAATCAGCTGAGCTTGTTATACAGTGAAACATTGGTAAAAACGTTAGAGTACAAAGAGGAGCCATGTTGCGATGACTTCCTGAAGGTGGAGTTTCAGAAAGAGCAGGAGTTTTTATAGAGACACAGGCCCAATTTCACAGCGTTAAATTAAAAAGTCAAATATATTTTTAGGTAATATTCAGCATTTGCATAACAACTGAAAGTAACCGTTACTTGATTGTGCTGTAAAATGCCATTTAATGCCTGGGAAATTCACAATACTGCCCCTTTAACAAATGCCAGTGTGTTCATGTAGACGTTGAGGTTCTGACGGGCAGCATGAGGAGACAATGCCTCGTTTGATCACTGAAGGAAACATGCAGGAGTGGCCTTCACCCCTTTTTATCACTGATCAACTCAAGATCATGATGTTGGACACTGAGAAATGTAAAAAAAAAAAAAAAGACTCAATATTTCACCACAAGAGGTCAAAGGTCAGAGGGCGAACAATTAAAAACAGAGTGAGGAAGTTTAACCCGACACAGTCTGATCAGTTTTTACACGTGTAATATCTATTAGAAATATTGCTTTATTTATTATTAATATTAAGTTTGACATCATACCAAAAGTTTACATACACCAAATAAAAAGACAAATGCACTTTTTTTCTCCTCACTACCAGAACAGACTCTCATATGTTCAGGTTTCTATTTCATTTATAATTTCATTCCATCTCTAGGTGCTTTATTGATATACAGTTGTTCACATTGTTTTAAGATATTTTCATATTTGGTTACTATTCTACTGTAACAAGCGGACCTGCCCACTGTGGGATAAACTAAGGACTGTTCTGTTCTAAACTTCTCATTTTAGGTTATCTAGAATTACCAAAATTATTTCTGTATGCTAAATGCCACAATACGCACTCATCTTCTATGCACCACAAATCTGGAACAAACGTCCAGAAAACCGTAAAAATGTCGAAACCCAGAGGTTCTTCAAATCAAGTCTAATAACCTGTTTAGAGTTGGCTTTGATTAATAACAACTGGAACGTTGAGCCACATATATTGATCAATATATATTTGACAAGAGGCAATGTTTAAAGCTGTTTTACAATTCTAATGTTTTTGCACAGCACATTTGGTGAAATGTGCTTCATAAATAAACTTGACATTACTTGTCTTTAAGAGTTTGTACACATATTTATTAAAGTTGCCCTTAATTTTTTAGGTTGAGTAAGTTCTACTAAATACAATAGAATAATTGTCCTTTTCCAGACTCGCATTCTGAAAAGCTCAAGGGTTCAGAAAGTCTCTCAAGTTGAAATGTGACTACAGAGAAGCAAAATTTGTTTTAAAACGTCATAATCAAAGTCATCCTAACCCAGTGCCCACAGAGTCTTTTAGATATTCATGTCTAGATAAAAACTTTCATCTAATCTCTATTTTTATCAGGATTTTTATTTATTTTTTATAACCAGAGCAGGCCGATTAGTCAGTGGTAGAGAACAGATCTTGTGTGCAAGAAGCAGCTGAAAGGGCAGCTTTGAAAACAAAGAGCTGATGGGCCAAAAAAAAAAGAAGATACAGAGAGGAGGAGAGGCTGCCAGCTTCAGCAGCAACATCAATACGCTGCTGTATCTCCACAAGAGCACATCACTGCTACTGTACATCTAAAATGTAGGAACTGTAACACACCGACACATACACACACACAAACACGATTCGAATGTAGTCAAACTGTTAAATCATAACAGATATGTCAGGGTTTACTCCGTCTTTTTTGTTGTTAAAAATAGAAAACATTTTTAGTGATAAAAGTACAAGACGTCCAGAAAATCCCTCCGGTGAGGTGCGAGAGTCGGAGCTCGTTTCGTACAGAGGCTACTGCATCAGACACTCTGCTCTCACTTTGACGCAGCACCAGACTTTTTTTTTTTCTTACTCAGAGGTGTGAAAGAGCTGCACTCTGCTGAAAGGAAGCAGAACCCCACGATGGCCACGTCTGTCTTTTTTGCTCCGCACAATCAATCCGAATGTGCAGAAATGGGCAACACAGCAGTGGAAACATATCCTACATTCATTAACTTACTTACTGTTTTTCTATATGAATCAAACACTGAAATGGAGTCTGGCTTTTTTTCTTCTTTTTTTAAGCGCTCCTTCTCATCAAATGAAGGGAAATGAGGCGAAGAGTGAACAGAAAGCAGGAAAACGTTCAGGTCCAGTTTATTCAGCGACGCGGCAGTTTAAAGTGCTTTACATCATAAAAATACAATGCAGTAAAACAAGCCATTTTATTTATTTCGGACTGTTTTTTTTTTAAATAAGAAAACAGTAAGACAGGAGAAAACACATGCATACATAACCAAGAAAAAAATAATTAGCTTCCCGTTTCCTTTCTGTTTGAAAAGGAGAAGAAAGAAGCAAACGCTTATTTAATCCGACGTCTTATCTCAGCTTAATGAAATATATCACCTACAGACTCAATGATTATCAGAAATGTGCAATTAAAACATGCTATGGTCTTCAATATGCTGTGCTAAAGGACAGAGACAAAAACTATTGCATAAACAAAATGATTACAAACCAACTCAAAGTGACAAGAAAATCTATAAGCCTGTAATAATAATAATAATAATAATAATAGCAATAGTGAAAATTGTAAATAACTGGATATACAGCATCAGAATAATTACCAACTAGTACGCCACATAAATTTAATTGAGAAATATTGCGTCAAAATCATCCAGCAAATATGTTGATCATGTTAATTTTAATCAGAAGAAGAATAATTAAGATCTTGGCTTGTTTCATTCTCTCTTCTGCCCGGATTCCTTGATGTCGTCATTGTATCAGCTGAATCACAAAGACAAAGAAACGTTTTCCCAAGTCCAAACATAACATTTATTAGACAAACAACCAATGAAACTGACAAAGCTCAATAAAATCACAGACCAGCATCCAATTCAATATTTACCTCACTCCACAGACATCCACACACCAAGACAAACTTAGGGGGAACCATTTCACTGACGCACCGTTCCCCAGAGACAGTATCTCAGGTAACCCCGGAGCGATGTGAAGTTAAGGTTCCAGGTCCTATACTTTTAAAGGGATGGCGTGTTTCCCTTCTCTGCTGTATTCAAATTTATGGGACTGTCCTTAGCTAAGTTAATTTAAATCTAGTTGACTATGTTCCAGTAAAAACCTGTTTTTAAGATCAAAGAAGTGTTATTTTCTTTTGGATGAAGACAGATGTTTTTTATGGCCCTGTCCCGAGAGGAAGCTCTACTCTGTTGGCAGGAGCAGATTGTTTTACACCAGCTGCTGAATCTTATCAAAGTGGTCAAAAGGTTAAACTCACACACAGAGTCATGACCCCCTGTGAATGCCTGCTCAGTCCACAGAGAAACTAGCTGTGTCCTAAATTATAGAGAACTACAAGCTAAGTTATTTTAATTCAACTTGGTATAATATGTTTCAATAGAACTATCCGACTTAAGAGATAACGCTGATTGGATATAATTTGGAGTGGATTTTCTTATTTAAAACACTATTAATTTTATCTAATATTGAACATATGGTTAAGTTTTTACAACTAGCTTATTTTAAATGTATTTTCTTAATCACCAGCTGAATTTTCATTATAAATGTGCACAAATGTGTCTATTGACAAAGTTTTGCATTCCATTAATGTAAAAAAAAAAAAATAATAAAAAATTTGCAGTTGACGAAGACGGAGGTATGCTGTCGAAACATGCCGGGTGTGTCGGAAGAAGAGACACAGGAAATAAGTGTCTGATAAAAAAAATCGAGAACATCAAAGTTTGGAGTTGTAACAAAACGTGGAAAAGTCAAAGGGTCGCGAATACTTTTGCGAAATTTTTTCCAGGGTTAAACTCACTTAGTCATTTACCGGCTTCAACAGCAGCCAGTGGCTCCTCCGTCCTCCCATATGTGACGTGTAAATGTGTGACTGGTATGTGAGGCCTTGTTCACGGCACACTATGGCGTTAATTCAACGCCTCGTATTCCACATTTATTCTTTGCTTTGTCATCAAGTCCATACATTTTACACACAAAACATTACCAACTGCTTTTATTTAGAGCAGCTGGTCATCAATTATTTTTGGGCAGGAAGTCAAACTAAAGAGCATTAAAACACCTTAGTGTGTTTTTATTACCACTGTCCCATAATTAGACTGTGGTCACAGCTGCTCCCTTCAGGTTGTCGATCTTCTTCTTCTTCACCTTCTGTCATCACTCTCTCTGGCTCAACATGAACTACTTGAATTTCTGCACACTTTAGATACTCCAGAATGAGCCTATATGGCCTCGTGTTCATGTCTACTGGCTCTGAAAGTCTCTTGAACTTTTAGGAGAAAATCAGATGGGATGTTTAGCAATGCGCCGTGCCAACGTGAGCAGTCAAAAATGATTCATTTAAATCATGTGTGTCACACCAACTCTAAAATCAAACTTGATAACAGATCTGGTGCATCACCACCAAATAAAAACAATATAAAAAACAAAAACGTACAATTCAATCTTGTTAAGAGACAAATGTACAAAGCCTACCTGCAGCGTCGAACAGCCACACGCCGAGGTAATGCTACCACCTGGACATCAATAATAATAATGTGGCCCTGTATAAAAACACCACAGACAGCAAACAGTGGAATACCTGGGCCAACACACACCTGGTCACAGGAAATTGACACCTGGCCACCCTTCCAGCTTCCCTTTTATGGAAGTTCAGGCTGTGGAGGGAGCGACACCTGGTGGTTCCACCTGTTACAAGTTTTTTTTACAAATCTGCAAAGTTCACACAATCAGTTCACAAAATGTGGCAGATCCCCACATTTTCCCCCCCTAATTTTACTGCAAAGTTTGTACAAAATTGGCCAAAAATATTGGGTCTAAGTGACTGCTGCCTCAGCCTTACTTGAAGTCATAGTCCGTGTTTGATATGGCGACTAATAAAAAGTCACATTGGCGCAAATGTCATAAAAATTCCTTACAAATATTTCTAAACTAGTGCAACAAAGTCTGTGATTTTGGTTGCAAAAACAATCATGGAATGCTGGATGGACTAATCGGTGTGATTGATATTTAATTTAAGAAACACTTATTGAATGCTAATTATTGATATGTTGCAGTTTAATGGTTTTATCAACACATTCTGGCACAACCGACCCTTTAAGAACATTCAGATTTTTAATGTGGCCCAAAATGAAAATGAGTTTGACACGTCTGGTTTAAATGGTAAATGTCACATGCGCTTCAGATTAAGCTCATGATTACCAACTCAGTTAGGTTATTTTTTTA
>NW_006800161.1:24001-42738 GCF_000485575.1 Poecilia formosa | reverse complement strand
GAGCAGTGGTGCTGTTCATTATTTAAATAACAGATATTTCAGAAGAGTGTGTCAGCAAGTAAAGAGGATACATGGAAAAGGTCCGCTTAGGTCAGGGGTGCCCAATATGTCGGAAGGTTTTGAGTCGATCTCGGCAGATGACAATCTGAACGCCTCCAGGACGCTGAGAGCAGCACTTCCTCTTCTGACGGGCTTATCAAAAATATTCACTAAGATCCTAAACGTTTGTAGCTTCATTAAAAAAGAATAATTATAAAAAAATCAACGAGATGTGTTAAAATTAATAATCTCAGTAATTATTGTTTGAACAAGGTGTTGCGCAATTCAGTGCATTTTGGTCCCATTAAAAAAAAAAAAAAAAGGCGACTCAAAGACCGACTGACGAGCAGAGCAGGAGCTTAAATTGGCTACATCGCTGTGTTCATGAGAATCTTATTAATAATCGAGGAATAAATATCAAGCCTGGAAACGTGATGTCATAACGGACTGAATGTTGTGTTTTTAACATAATCTCTGCTTGGCTTGCGGGCGCAGGCTGTTGCCACGGCAACGGTGTGCTTAAACGACAAAAAGACAGAAAGTAAAAAGGTAGGAGTGGGTTAGAGTTGATCACCTGTTCGGGTTGTTTTACCTTTGTTTACCTTTGCTGTGGCTCATCACACCCGCTGCAGTTTCTGAACATTCAATAAACGACAAACTTGGACTAATTACCTCGTTCGTATGCGAGTATACGTCACAACAAACATCAAATAGGACAAATATATTTCATTGAGTTTTAACTAATTCTACAGCGATAATTATGTGAAATTAAATTAATTATATCCCGACTTCAGAAGATTTGCCTTTACCTTTTCTGGGCTCTTTGGTTAGTTTCTCATATTGAGGTCATCAAACCAAATTTCAGATCTTCCATGACTGACTGACACCTGCTGGCCTCAGGTTTGCAACCGGCTTCTGACTGAGAAACCAGTAACCTGCTCCCAGTGTCAGAATCTCACTGAGGAAGAAACTGGATCAGGTTTTCTGTAACTTTATTATTTCTGCTACAACTGATGCATATTTGCATATAAAATAAGTCAATAGAGTTTAATTTGCAATTTTTATGTCTTTGTGTCATGAGGTAGATCTCAGGCGGCTGGTGAGAGAAAAAGTAGATCTTGCTCTCAAAAAGTTTGGGCACCCCTGGCTTAGGTTATTTAAGCCATCTCAAAAAGTTCATTCAGTTTATGTATGTGGAATGACAATTAAATCAATTTAATCTTTCAGACGCATTCGAGGTCAGTTGGATATATTCTAATATGACTGTCCGTATTCAACTTTGTTGTAAATATAGTTTATCATTCAAATTGGTTAACAGATTTTTCTATCCAAACAATCCCAGCCGACTACATGGAGTCAGAGGTTTGGCAGAAATCCCCTACACTGAGCGTGCATGTGGCAACCCTGGGAAGGAAAACTTCCATCTAAAGCTGCAGCATGTCATTTTTGTTTGAAAAGTTTTGACATATTTGTTAAAATTGTCACAATGTCACGACAGTATGAGACGGATAATGTGTGAAAAAGTTGAGCTCCTCCTATAGAACAACAGGAGGAGGGTTTTAGCGATGCTAATCAGTGGTTGTGTTCGCGCTGCTAAATGTGCTAATGGTGGAGGAACAACTTAGAGTTACAGGAAAACCATTTGTCCGCTGTCATCGGTGGCGATGCTAGCCAGCCTTAGCATTCATGACGGGCTCTGCTATCTGAAAGAAGCTGTAGGGTAGCAGAGAGCAAGGGGGAGTGTGTGAACAGTGTGTACACAAGGGTGATTAACAGCGTTAAGCCCCTTCTCCTGGCTCTGACTGGTTGTTCATGACCGAGCGGCGTGTTTCTGCAGTTAGCACAGGAGAAGGTGGAGGAGCTCAATTCTTATACGACGACGTTTTGTACACGCTCAGAACAGTAAGGGAACAGTTCTCAATGCATTTCTAGAAGAACTTTTACAAATCCTGAAGCGGATTTAGTGTATCTTCTTTTATTTTCACTGAAAAACTAAACACCAAGATCATGGAAAACTCTACTCTGTGAAACGCCCAAGTCTTTTGCTTTGTGTTTACAATATTTGTAGATTCCTTCATAACACAGTGGATCTTGTAGATATCCATAGGAACATCTTGAAACTTGCTTGCATCTGAATTGGTCAGAGTTTGAGCGTTCCAGAGGACGCTACGGTTCTTCCCTCCAGCCGAAGAAAGAGTGTGATGAAGAGCCTGGTGTTCACTTAAATAACACCTACTTAAACCAAACTCAGAGACGTTTTTACGGTGTGTGTTTGTGTGCTTTTTATTAGCGGAAGTGAGGAGGAGCAACAGCAGTGTGTGCAAAGCACGCAGAGTTTGGCTGGCGTTTAATGAGAAAACTAATTGAATGAAGGTTTCTCCCGTGAGTTCATGAAGTGCACACTGGTCTGGTTAATTAAAGGAAAGCATGTTGTCATTCCGATGGAGATGAGTTTAAAATGATTATCTCCCTGAGTTTCCTAATTATAAGATTCTGCTCCTCACAGAACGTGGGCCGGTGTGACCCAAACGACAGCGTTTAGGCGGGAGTAGCGCTCAGGTTTTGTTGAACGGGAGAGAAATTGTCCCGATTTAAATTGACTTTAATTTGCTACAGAGACGACGTATCCAAAGGCTCTTTGGGGTTAACGAGCGAATACTTGTCCTGCGAATGTTCGACTGCAGTTTAATTCTGGCTTTGCTTGGAGAATAACGTAACGGATCAATGTTGTAACATCCAATTGATTCTCTTTACTCGAAAGGCTTTTTGTGGCAAATCCCAAACATTCAACAACCCGATCTCATTGCCACCAGCGTGTTCATGTTTGTTTGTGTGAGGCTGAGATGGGACTGCCAACACTAAAACACACAATCAACACTGTCGGATGATTTTATTACCCCACGAAAATAACTCATAAGTAATCCAAATAGTTTGAACTAGTTCAACTATCGTTCAAAAGGAAAGTTCATGTTTCCTTTTTACAGAAAGTTTCTGTTTATGTCTTAAAAAGAATGGAAATAGATGGAAAGCCCATGTTGTACCTGCTTTGCTTTTGCAATTAGCGCATAAATTTGTCATGCATTTGTACGGACATTTGTATCCTAACGATAAACATTCGGATATCTCACTAACGAGATTAACATACAACAGACTTACAAAAGTCCCCATATCACAACAGAAAGACTTTCATCAACTGGTACATTATTACGAGAACGCAAAAGAAAAAAGTTGCCCATATTGACCATATATGGATGGGAGAAAATCATGTGCACCCAATTCTAGCTTTTAACAATAACTGAAGATTAAAATATGAATACATATATACATATATATATATATCTGTGTGTGTGCAGGTGCGGATCAGTACAACATACAAAAATGTTGTCTGTCGATTACTGTTGATTAAACTCACACTAAGGAACAGACCAGGGTTAACCGTGGATTACTGTACACTTTTAGATGAATGAGTGTAGATGCAATGCAGTGTGTGCCACAACATTCCTGAAATGCAAATGCAGAAAACCCCGAGTACGGAATAGCTCAAGCAGCGAAAAGAGCCAACAATCAGCCGCTGAAATGTGCTGCATGAGCAGAGTCACAATCCATTCAGAAACGGGTGGGGGAAGTACAAGAAAGCACGTCGAAACAAAACAAGCTGGTTGGGACTAGTAACACGTCCGCAGAACTGAAAGCAATGGCGAAAAAGGAAAAATAATTAACAGTTCAAACTCACCCCTCTGGTGTTGCACTGAGTCTAAAACAAATCTTTGGTTGTGAGAATAGGAGCTTTTCTGAGTTAATGGAAAACAAATCTGGAATCGAAGCGCTCTGTAAGGACACGAGATGGGTCTTAACAAATTATTTCCCGAGCCGTAGCATCTGCAAACTGATAACTTTTCTCACAAAGGCCCCGAGCTACTGTTCATCAAACTTTACAGAGTTATCTGCAGCTTCAACAAAGTCACCAGCTTTATTGGTGACTCGCCTAGACAGGAACACACTTTACTATTGCTTATCTATGTAAAAATAGACTACAAAAAGCATCCATCTTATGTATTCTTTGTAAGAAGGGGGGAGGACGGTGTTTTTCAGTCAGTTAGACAGATGCTTTTTCACATTTTCTCGCGCATCCATCAGAGTTGACCTACTTAATCAGAACACGGCGATTCAGATGCTGACATGTTACTGACACGCAACCAGTCAAAATGAAGGACCTTTGTTGAGTCATGGCGGCACATTTGCTTTGATTTATGAAAACAAGGGCTACGCGATCCATCCTGGTGTGTTTTTCTTTAAATGTGTTGCATAGAGACTGCAGGGGGGAAAAAAAAGTTTGAAGAGTGTAAAGGTGAACACATATTAGCATATCAGGAGCAATAAGTTGACTTTCTGGCAAAACTCGGAACTGAAAAAGTGTGTTTTCAACACCCAGGAAACATTGGGCTGACAAGAGTAACCTGTAACCTGGGTGAATAAATAAAACAAAAAAATTGGGTTTAATTAAATTGCTGTATTTTTATCCATCTACAAAAGCTGTTGACTGAGTCACTCATGCATCTGGGGAGTGATATATAGCTTGTGTGGTCCAGTCAAACAAGCCAATTACTCTGGTTCAAAATGAATGCTGGTTCTGATAGAAAGAGATCAGAACCGACATCATTTTTTATTGTCCACCGCCACAAAGACGAGAGTGTTGTAGAACAGCAGAACTAGACCTGGGAATAATGGAAGTAGGTGGCTTACTCTGTTGGAACATGTGGATAGTGAAAGAATATCACAATGTTCTGTTTGGAAATCTCTGTGTTACTTTGACCCTCATTTTGGCACAGAAATGGTTTAGGGTAGGAATGGATTTTTGGTCAATATACGATATACCGCTTATAATAAAACTCACTTGGCCGATAACCGATACCAATACTGATATTTATTTGAAACTTGTAGAATGGAGGGGTTTTTTTTTCTCTGTGGTTAACCGCTCTCTTGTTTTCCCTTTTGGCCACCATGACCTCATCATAATGGTCAGAACAGTGATTCTTGAGATGGTTATTTAGGTTTGAAGTACTGTAGGACTTCATTGTCGCTCCTCCTCGCATCAGTGATGCTGAGCAGTCATTGCAAATAAACATTTTGACTTGGTCCTGCTCTCCCGCCGGGATCAGATTAGGTAGGCGCATGTGACATCGTGATGTTGTGCCGTGCTGCAGGCATCATTGTCACTGGTTTGTCATATAAAAAACAACCTTTTATATCGGTGAGTTATTTTGACGGAGTGGCCGGTGTCCGATATTAAATTTTACAGCTAATATCGGCCAATACCAATAGCATGCCGACAGTATCGTACATCCCTAATTTGGGGAGTGCGATATGAAGCTCGAGGAGTTGACTTTGACCTGTAAATTCCCCATATTTTTAGTTGAATCAAATATCTGTGAAATGTGATGGAGGACAAGTAAAAACTGTTGAAGACCTACCTAATATTGGAGCCAGGTTGTGTCGAAGCAGAGAGATATCTAAAAGCTGCAGGAAACCAGCCCTGAAGGGACTCAGTTCAACACCACAGCTCCAAAGGGTCATGACTGCTTTGGCAGCAAAGGGAAAATCAACGCACTGTTGGGTAGATGGTCGTAATGTTATGATAGGTGTGTAACTCTGCATAATGTGTGTCTGTACTGACTTTATGACTGGTTCCTTGATCACCATGAATGTTGAACTTACATGGCACTAGCTTGCTCAAACTGCTTAGCAGGTATGAAGTGCAAAGGGGCAGAAAAGTTTCTAACGAAGCTGTGGGTGAACCTGCCCACCACCGTGGAGTGGAGTCCCACTTTGTCTCAGCGTTACGCTAAGCCAAGTAGTCATAGAGAATGACAGACATTTATTTCTTTTTTTTTTCCTTTTCTCAGCTGCTGTAGCTGTGGGAATGTGGGATGGTTTCAGTTTATCTGCATTTCATCATGTCATTACAGGCTAAAACTCACAGGATGGAAAACCTTTAGGTCTCTCAGGAAGAGCTATTGCTCAAATGCAGCAAATAAAACATTTTCTTTGCTTGACCTTCCTGACATGGAAATGGTATAAACTTCCAGTTCCCTAGATATTCCAGTCCAGACATGTTTATCAAAGGGCTATATATTGACATAGTCTGTAGTTAGAGAGAATAAAACTGATTTTTTTTCTTACAAAGTTATCCATTCTTGTTGTAGTTTAAAGATTACATGTGGTAGAGTGCCTCATTGGAGTATCATGCCCTCTTCTGGCAGGATGCATGATGTCTGTGTCTGTTGACCTCTTTTCTTCTCGGAGGCAGTAAGTCAGCTGCCTTCTAAGTAATGTTATCAAGCTTTGTTCACAGAAACAATTACGTTAAACATGTTTGAGACTGTGTTGTGTCCAAGCAGGATCCAGAGGAATTCTGTGCTGGTTACAGAGTAGGATCTCAAGCTTTGAACATCTCAGAAAATGTAGAATATTTCTCAACAGAATAGAGCAATGGAATAGAATAAAAATATAATTTAGTTTATAATGTGTGTAGGATCATGCAAAAGAGCAAAAAGTGTTAGATATATCAATAACAAGATTAAGAATGATATGTGGTACAAGATTGTCAAATCAGAAAAGAAGTTTATCAGAAAAGAAAATAGTGTATGCTGATCCAAAGGATGTTCAATTTAGTAGGAAAACCTTTATATTTTAAAAAGTACATATTATGAACATCAAGAAGAAAAATTATTTATATAATGCTGTTTTATCATGTAAACAGCATATTTTATGTTATCTGTCGAGAAGAATAGAGGAAAGAAAGAAAGAAGGATAAAGAGAATTGGAGAAAACACCCCGGACGTCTGCCTCTACATCTGCAGAAAGGGACAGGGGAAAAAAAGAGAACTATGAGCCCACACTGAGAAGCACACAGTACTAATTAACACAAGCCATGTTGCTATGACTTTCTGAAGGCGGAGTTTCAGAAAAAGTGGGAGCCCCTTAAAGAGACAGAGGCCTAAATTAAAGTTTTCAAAATTACAAGGTTAAATTTATTTGAAGTCATATTTGATATATACACAATTTTTATAGCAACTGAAGTTAATAATTTGTTGTGCTAGGATATTGCACTACATGCCTGGAAAATAAATAATACTGCCACTTTAAGAAAAAGGGGGAAAAAGAAAGAGAGATACCACTTGCACCCATAACTCCAGTGGTTCTGCAGTGACTCACAGCACTAAAATACAAACACACATTTAATAACACTGCAATGCCCAGATAAAATTGTTTCTGTCCTGTTTAAGCTGAAGCAGACAAGGTGTACAAAATCTGTCTCACCTCAGAATCATTTTATTTTCCTTGGGGGGGAACAAAAATCATAACCCTTTAGGGTTTTTTTCTGCTGTTTCTTTCAGTGCAGCAGCTGGGCGTTTGGAGGCCATACTCAGCCAGTTCTCTTAGCACCAATCTCTCTCTGCTCATTCATCATGTGGAAATTGAATTGTTCTCAACGCCAAGATGCTGCAGTGTACAATCAGCCATTATTTTTCGGCCCAACAGCTGGACGGTGCTGTAGCAAATTGCTGGAGACCGCCCTGCAATAAGGCCTTTGATTTATCACCTCCAGTGAACCTGCTGGCTGAGAGGCCAGTCAGCCTCAGGAGGTGCTACTATTTCAGCACTTTCAGAGGCCCGTCCTTTGGGTTTATAGAGGGTGAGATGGGTGACTGGTTCCTTTTGGGGTGTTTTCCCATAACGTAGTAGTTTATGGTATCTGTCAAAGAGGTTTTTAACACCTTGTAGGAAACAAATTACGTCTTTTTACATCTCCGTGGAGGAATGTTGGCCCATTTTTCTTTAGTTTTTTGAGCATGAATTGCAGGTCTTCAGTCATGTCACAGTATTTCAGTCTAATTTAAGCCCAGACTTTAACTAACCCACTCCAGAACCTTCACTTTGTTTGTTTTTAGCTATTCAGAGATGGACCTTTTGGTTTTCTATAGATCATTGTCCTCCTCCATCATATAAGTGCGTTTGAGTTTAATGCCACAAACCGGACAACGGACTTCAGGATTTTTTGGTACACAACAAAATTCACGGTTCTTTCAATTACTGCAAATGACCTTTGACCTGAACCTGAAATGTCCTCAAGCCATCAAAAGACCACCATTGTGTTTCACAATAATTACTTTTTGTTTGTTTGTTTGTTTGTTTTTTAGTTCTGTGTTTGTTTCTTTACATATTTTCACTTTAGCCTCGTCATGACTATGATGATCAACTTTGGTTGATCATCTAAAAACTGTTTTTCAAAGTGTGGGCCGCCAGGGGGTGCTGTGTTGACCTCAGAAAGTTGGAGGAAAGATCAGAAAAAAGAGATGCAAAAATAAAATAAATTTCATCTCCAAATTTTTTTTATCTTAAAATTTTCATCGTAATTTTGTTGTTTTTCAGTTACGTTCACAAAAATCGAAGTTAAAATAATTGATTCAAATGTTATATCTGGTTCTTATTTTCTGATTGTCAAATTCATAAGAACTGCTTTGTTCCTCAAGCAATAGAAAAGTTTCTGACAAAAAAAATACCAAAGGAACCGTCCAGCAGCCCTGCTCTGGAGAAAAATAGCACTAAGAACCATGGGAATTAAATTGAATTTGATACAGATGTAGACAATATTACATATTTTCTTATAATAAGAAGAGGGGATTGTAATACAAAAATTGCATTATCTGGTACAAGTCATATCACATTATCTGATAATAAAAAATGTTCATGGCAATCTAAAATCACAAGGTATAAGGTAGAATTTATGGTAAATGAATGTATTAATTATTGAATAATGAATTAAAACAAATATTCTGAAAGTTGTTTCTTTACATATTTTGTAGCTTTGTCTGTGGGCTTGCAAAGAGGGTTCCTACTCAGAGGTTAATGCTGCTCTGCAAGGAGAAGTTTAGGAAAAATGTAATCTAAAACATTTAAGTGTGACAAAAAAAAGCAGAAGAAATCAATAACAGGAAACTTCTTTCTCCCAGCACTGTGGGTAGATGCAGCGGCTTAGTGCCATTGTTACTCTCCATTTCTATGCCTCAACCTTTCTGT
Organism: Poecilia formosa; assembly: GCF_000485575.1. Classification (NCBI taxonomy): domain Eukaryota; kingdom Metazoa; phylum Chordata; class Actinopteri; order Cyprinodontiformes; family Poeciliidae; genus Poecilia; species Poecilia formosa. Next base: position 33,618 of record NW_006800161.1, on the reverse strand, counting down.
GCTCTTCATTTCCTGCATTAGACACAAATGTTTATGCTTGTCAGCCTCTTTTATAGCATGTCAAGTAGTATCTTCTTTTTTTTTTCTTTTTTTACAGTGAACATTGCATCTTCCTTACATGTAAAATAGTTGTCTGTTTAGAGACCTGAATCTAGCAAGGCTGGTTTTTGCAGAGGTGGCACTTTTTAAATGTTGTACTTTAAGGCTGAATGTGTACCAACAATGTATCAAAGGTTTTTCCCGATTAAAGATTTCTCTGAATACAGTTTGTAGCAATGTTTCCTTCCTCCGCCAGCCTGAATGGAGCTTCATGGTTGGATACTTTGAGAGGAAACGTGGCCAGAAAACATCCAGACACTGTGGTGGCCGTCCCAGGGAAAGAAACACGATGTCCTCTGGAAAAAAAACATGACATCTTTGAATGTAGCTAAGCTGTGTAAATCTTGTTAGAACAAGTAACAGTGTTTCTTGGAAATGGTGGAGACATTAATGGCTATATTTAGTTCATAAGTTCAATAAAAAAAACAATATAAAAAATAAAATGTAAAACTAACATCCAGCTGCATGCAGGGTACCAATACATTTACATTTTAATCAAATGCTGGTAGCTATTTTTGTTTAATTTTTATTCATAGGGGCAATTAGTTTTTGCAAAATATCTACAGTAAGGGGCAACATTATGTCTTTCCCAGGCCCACAGTGCCATTTCATTGCATAATCAAGAAACTGTTACCTTCACTTATCATAAAAATGATGTATACATGAAATATGACTTAAAAAGAAATTTGACTTTGGGCATCTGTGACTGTCTCTTTAAGAAAGAAAGTCCTGCTCTTTCTGTAACTTACAATAGTAATAAAGGTGAATTTGTATTTTAGCACTGTGAGTCGTTGCAGAACCACTGGAGTTACAGGTGCAAGTCTTTTGTGGTATCTTTCTTTTTCCATTTTTTTTAAAGTGTCAGTATTATATATTTTCCAGGTATATTGTCATTTTATATCACAACTCTAACTCTGTTTCCCTTCAGTTGTTATGAAAATGCTGTACATATCAAACATGACTTAAAAGAAATTTGACCTTGTAATTTTAAAACATCTTGAAATTGAGCCTCTGACTCTTTAAGAAGCTCCTGCTTTTTCTGAAACTCCGCCTTCAGGAAGTCATCACAACGTGGCGCCTCTATTAACCCTTTTAACAATGTTTTTACCAATGTTGAACTGAGAATTAGCTAGTATAATGAGCTCAGTTGATGCTCAGTTCCACCAGGTGTTTGCCAATTGCTGCTGGCTAGTCTGAAGGAGCTGAGTGAGGGAGCCGCATGTGAGGCAGAAGCTTGGCTTGGAGACTACAGATTTGTGGGAAAAGGCGGTGCTAGGTGAGACCAAACGTTTCTGCACCTAAACTGGCTACCAGGGAAGATTAAAGGATTTCTCAAACATGCATGAAAGAATAAAACAACACTAAGTGTGTTTTTGATGAGTGAATAACATTATAACACGATGTAAAGCTCAAAGAAGTCGATTTCACATCATACTATCCTTTTAATTTTTCTTTTTTTTTTATTTTATTATTATTAGTAGCAGTAGTATGCCAAATTCCACAAACTTGGTATATTACAGATAGACTTTTTAGCTTTTTTTTTTTATTAGATAAAAATGTTCCCAACCGAAGCGATTTACACACACACACACACACACACACACAAACTTTATTACACATTTGACAGGAACAATTCAGTTTTTTCAGTCTTCCTGTTGGCTGTGTTAACTAAATTATACCGCGTGGCAAAAAGGAGGAAAAAAAAAGGCTGGGTCGAGGAGGGGCCACCGGGTCAGATTTCCACAAGAGTGCGACCCCAAGCCCACTCACAACCATCCCATTATGCTTAAACTGCGCGCAGTCGCTGATCTGTAAGCAAACCGTCAGCTCGCGGCCTTTGCCTGTGACCCATCCATGTGTCTTGCAGATCCGTGCTGTAGCTACGGAAAGTCCAAGCCCTCCCTACTCTCCGAGCATCCTTCCAAACAGGCAGGGGGGAAAAAAGAAAAAAAAAGAAGCCAAACACGCAAAAGTTTTCCTGTCCCCAAAGCAGGACTCGACATGGATAAAAAGGAGAGGTTTTCGTGACCGAAGCAAACAACTTGGGTTAACTTTTTTGTCCTTCGCTAAAAGAATGATAACATAGTCTCCGGTTTTTGGTGGTGTTTTTGTGTGTGAAGACGCGAAAACGGTAACAGTGGAAAAGTTAGAGGCAGCGTCAGGCTATGGCGCGAGACGGCGAAGACACCGGGATGGCCAAGGCTTCAAAAGCCAAACGGCAACGAAAGAAAAAGCCAAAGGAGAACAAAACCAGGACTGTTCACGCCAACATCCATTATGACAACGCAAAGGGAGAGGAAAACCCCAACAGACACTATGCTAGCAACAAAATCAAGACCACCAAGTACACCGTGCTGTCATTCCTGCCCAAGAACCTCTTCGAGCAGTTCCATCGCTTTGCTAATGTTTACTTCGTCTTTATCGCTTTGCTCAATTTTGTCCCGGTTGTCAACGCCTTCCAACCCGAACTTGCTCTGGCTCCGGTGGTTTTCATCCTGTCCGTCACTGCCATTAAGGACCTGTGGGAGGACTACAGGAGACACAGGTCGGATAAAGAAATCAATCACATGGACTGCCTGGTCTACAGCAGGTAAGCCCGGCCTGGAGTCCAGCTGGCAGCCAGCAGCAGCGGTGTCCACCTGGCTCCTCAACCTGGACACTTGCTTCATTTTCCCCCCTCTTTATTTCAGTCGTACAAGCTGTTCTGCTCTAATGCATCTGGTCCTCTCACATCAACTGATGACGGAAACTTGGGGAAGGAAAAAACAAAACAAAACGATAGTCTTTAAGATAGTTGCTAACTAGTCATGTCCATTCAGCTTTTTTTCCTGCTTCCTCACTGTAAAAACACCAAATCCTACCAAGTAATTTTAGTATCGTTTCTAGCGGAAATATCTTAATACTATTGAATTTAGGCAAAACTAACCTACGAGTATCTTTTCAATAAGATACAAGAGCTTGTTTTAAGTAAATAAATCCTTAATATTGATGAAAAGGTACTAGTTCCATTGGCAGATAAATTTACTTAAGACAATCAAACTATCTGCCAATGGAACTAGTACTTTATCAATATCAATAACTTTTTTACTTTCAACAAGCTTCTAAGTGTTGCTGATAAGTTAGTTGTGTTTTAATTCAAGTGTACTAAGATATTTGCACTAGAAACTAGACAAAAATACTTGATTGTGTGTTTACTACCAAAGCGGTCTTGTGTACTTCAGTAGGATTGTAAGTGATTTACCAAATTAAAGTACAGCATAGTAGTGAAAAGGAAGGAAAATGGTAGGCGGGTTTTCCCAAAATAAATGCGTGGAGTAAACTCAAGCTCAGTCAGATTTAAAACTTGTGATCATCAGATTTCAAGTTGTGCCACAAATTCTCTGTTGAATCTGAACCATTCACTTTTAACTGAATGGTGCTGGAAGAATATTTATATCAGATTTAAACGTTTTTGGCTCCGTATAAGACAGGGGTGTCCAAACTTTTAGTGGCATGTCAAAAGGATTTTGAGGACCAAAAATGTTCTTCTACATAATTGACTACAATAAAGTAAGCATGCAATACTTTTAAACAACGTACATTTGTTGTTGGAAGGGATGTAGAAATAATTTTAGGTAATGTGGTTTAACAGCTTTTATCTAGTCATTTTTTTTATTATTATTTCTTGGTATTAGTACCAACAACATTCAGTCGTTTCTGACCAGTTAAATCAGGATTTATGTGGTTTCTTTAAAATGTTTTAGCTGAGTTTAATACATGAATTAAAAGCAGATTTGGATGCAACAAAGCCAACTTTTGATTTAAAAGTTGACATTGTTGCATCCAAAGTGTTCCCTGTAAGAGAATGCAAAACGCCAGATTATTTAAAGACAAATCATTTGTGTTGTTTTCAACATTTTCTATTATCCAGAATATTTTACTTTGACTGTGACAATTATGTCCTAATCAATAAAAGCAATAAGTTGCTTTTATTGATTTAGTCGCTTTTATTGATTGATTTTAATTGATTAAACAAACTCTTAGTTTTTGAAAATGTGATTTAAAAAAAAAAATCGTATTAGATTTTTTTTTTCTTCACTATTTCACTCCTTGGGTTTTCACAGTTCATAGTGATGTCAGCACACCTAAGGCTGCCATCTTGTTTGAAAAGTATTTTAAAGCTTCTCTGTATTTGGACATCAAATTCAGGTCAACTCTATGCTGGAGTGTTAGGGCCACACTAAGATTTAAAAAAAAAAAATTAATTAATTATAAGAACAAATTCATAATATTTTAAGGATACAGTCCTATGACCATCGAGTTGACGTAATGTGACCAGAATAAAGTTGTAATTTTCTGAAAACTTGACATGTCATGAACAACATGAAAAATATAATCAAAATTATCACATCAGCTTCTGATCATTTTAAGTTTTTTTTAATCATTATTTTCACAATTTTCTTGTAAAACTGTCTCTTTTTTGCTAGTGAATATATTCTTGTAATTAAACAGAATTTCTGGCCCTGATACGCCAATCTCACAGAAGGGATGATGGAAATAAAAGCCACTTTTTTTTTCTTTTTTTTTTTTTCTTAAAGAAAATTGAACATGGCATAAAAACAATCTGAGGTTGTATTTTGAAGTCCAGCTCTGGTGTGTGCCATGTCGTTTGTGGATGATTGATCTCTGTATGTTCAGAGTTTATCCCTGTCCTGTCTGATGTTGTTTGCTCACTGATTTTTTTTTTATAGCAAATCTCCAAAGCCTTCAAAGAAAAGCCAAATTTACTCTGAGATTAAATTACAAACTGGTTAGCTGATCAGTTTAGGTTTGAGATTTCTATCTGTTTAAAAAATTTTGAAAATCACGTCTTGTGCTCATTCTACCTAACAAGCTTGCACCATCTTGTGCTGGTCTATCCATCACATAATATTCTTATCAAATACATTGATGTTTGTGGGATTTAAGGTAATCAACTGGGGGAAAAAAGAAAAAAATCAGTACTTTCCATGGCATGGTATAATGCAGGCTGGCCTTTATGTGCGTCACCTGAATCGTCACTTCCAGATCCGACTCTTCCGACTTCGGGGCTAAAGCTCAGACATAATAAAGTTCTCCCCAGATGTCTGTCAAAGAAATATAAAAGATTGTTTCTGCTGATACTGCAGCATTTGCTTTTGGTTCCGACTCTATTAAGTCTGAATGGCTTTCCAACCTGATGGCCCGTTTCTGACCAGTTTCCTGAGTATGTGTGCCCAGACTGTACTTCCCTAATGAAAAGCAGCACTGTCGTCCTCCCCCTACAGTGCATAATTCACAGCCATCAAAAGCGCCTCAGTGCTTGGGGGCTCCAAAGTGTTCGCACACAGACTTGACCCGCGTTGTTGTTAAGTTTGGAGATAATTGGATTGTCTTTTGTGGCGGCAGCAGTGTTGTACTAAACATCCCGTCCTATGGAGTTGCTGACCTGACTTAACTCATACGGTACCCTGCACACCTCTGCTCATGCTTAAACATGACGGACTACCAATCAGCGTTCATACGTTGGATATTCTGTAATGCAGCTAAATTAATTTTAATTAATCTAATGCAGTTGGACATTAATTTTTTAAGGAATCTGAATATTAGGTTTAAAGTTTTGAACTATATTGTTTTGCGGCTGCTTAATGTGAAACCAGAAGTTTTACACACACCGATTGAAAAAGACGCATATTTTTATTCCCCCCTCCCTCCCCCTGCGCTGTCTGCAGTTAAATTAGACCAAACTTCTCATGTTTTCTGTCGCTTAGGATAACCAAAATTATTTCTTTTTGCTAAATGCCTAAAGATTGGCACATTTTCCAAAGATTTCTTGTTGTAACTTTCTTCAAATTCAGAACTTTACATACATTTGGTCAGTATCAGGGATAATTGTCCTTTATATCACTTTGCATCACTTGGGTCAAACCTTTTGGGTTTCCTTCCAGAAGCTTCTCCCAATGGATTGCTGGAGTTCTGGTCCATTCCCCCTGACAGAGCTGGTGGAACTGAGTCGGGTTTATAGCCCATCTCACTTTCAGATCTGTCTATAACTTCTCCATAGCAACCTACCGAAAAGTTAAAACATTGACTTTGCTGTCGTTATAAGTGACTTTAGAACCTGTGGCTGGATGCTGAGGATCGTCATCCCTTTGGAATAATCATTTGAGCAAAGTGTTTAATTTCTGGCTTTCCACCTTATTGTCTTTACTCATGAGCATTATGTATCTATTTTATGAAGTGCACCAGTTCCTCCTGCTGCAAAATAGCCCCACAAAGTGATGCTGCTACCACCATACTTCACAGTTAGGATGGTACAAGCATCCTGGTTTTTCCTCCAAATGTAATGATGGTCATTATGGCCAAGCAATTCCACTTTAGTTTCTTCAGACCACAGGACATGTCTCCAAAAATGAAAGTCTTTGTCCCGGTGTGCATTTGCAAACTGCAGTCTGGCCTTTTATGTTTCTTTTGGAGTGGCTACTTCTTCCTCACCGAGCGGCCTTTCAGCCCATGTCAGTCCACAGTTTCACCGTGGGTAATCACACTCTCACCAGCTTCAGCCAGTATACACAAGGTCTTGTTTTTGGCTCAATCTGCATTTTGGACCACAATTCATTCACCTCTGGGACAAAGAACCCATCTAATTTCTGAGCAGTATAATCGTTGGACATTCCCATCAGGTCTATACATGCATATAATTGTTCGAACAGAAGAACGCCGGGCCTTCAAACATCGCTACATTGTTCCCAAGGATGAACCAGACGTGTGAAGGAAATTAAACTCCATATCTATTCAAATTTTGCAGTGTTATAAAAATAGCCAGTTGTCATTTTTTTGGCAGGTAAACATGATCTATAAGACATGGAGAAAATTTAATCAAATGAAAAACGTCCAGTACTTAAACTTTTTGAAGACCTTAACGTCGAAGGCCAATCACAGGAACAACAAATCCCAACCTCCCAGTTTGGTCAAATCAGCAGTTGCAGCTTGCTTTCTTAGAAGTAGCACAATGTCTGTGTGAAGTCGCACACACCTGAGTGTATGTTGTTCCGGCAGAGAGGCCAAACGCTACGTGGAGAAGTACTGGAAAGAGTTGCGAGTCGGGGACTTTATCCGGCTGCGATGTAACGAGATTCTCCCCGCCGACATCCTGCTGCTGACCTCCAGCGACCCGGATCACCTGTGCCACATCGAGACCGCCACGCTGGACGGAGAGACCAACCTGAAGCAGAGGCAGATCGTCCGCAGCTTCTTTGACCTGGTGAGACCGAAACGAATGTTGTTCTCAACCTCGTTTCATCATGTGCTTGGTGCTGCGTTTTGCTGTGATTCCTTTTGTTTTCAAGTTTAGTTTCAGGTTTTATAACTAACAAAAATTTGATCACAAATTGCAGGAAGAAGCAATCACTGCTCACTCTCACTACTCACTCCTATCAGTGAGCAGTGGCCTAAAGTGTAATTGAAATGCTTCTGAAAATCTTTACAATGTACAAAAGGCGGTTGTGATGGAAACTCAGGTGAAGAATCTCAGTTATGGCTCAAAAAAATAAAATAGTTTTCTCCGGTTGACGTTCCTGAGATTTTTTTCAAAACCCACCTGACAAATAAAAAGGAGATAATTTTCAGCTTTTAAGAACAATCAGAATTTAAAAAAGGGCAAAAATATTAACTAAATAAATACAGGTTAAGGCAAATAATAAAGTGTATGACTTGATCAAATGTTTTCTTTATTTTGGGTATCCTTCCATAAGTTTCACACAAGTGTGGAGGCAGAATTAACTAACTCCCTCTGTGAGGAACTTTACAAAATGGAAGATTCGTCTAAAGAGTTGTTAGTCTCTTTATTCTCCTTTCCAGATTCCTACAGAGGTATATTATTTTAAAAACCTTAAAAAAGGCTAATAACTTTCCCAGATTTTTTTTTTTTTGAACAGAGGCATTTTCTGCCCACACCACCACTCAGTGGTGTCGAACTTAAGTGCAAGAACAAAATCAGACAAAAGTCCGATTTTTATACTCTGATATGAAGCCAATGTACCTATTATATGAATATAATGCATAAATTACACCTTTCCCCTGAGAATAGTCGGCTTTTTCACATACTTCTTTTTAACTCTGTCTATAAATTTCAATGGGCTTTGTAATGGCCATTCCAAAAAACTTGTTTACCTTAACTAATTTGTCTGCTTAGGTTTAGGTTTGGAAGACCCATTTGTGTCCAACCTTCAACTTTCTGGCTGAAGTCTTGAGATGTTGCATCAATATTTCCACAAAATGTTCTTTTCTCATGATATTTTGTAAAAACAATTTCCCCCTGCAAAAAGATATGCTCTCTGTCTTGGGTCATCTGAAAGTAGGAGTGTGAATAGAGCAAATATTACACACATCTTAGCATCCATGACCAAAGTGAAGTGGAGGCTCCATATGTTTTCTCACTGGGTGTTTTTGTCTTCACAGGACTGTGATTTTGACCCGTTAAAGTTCAGCAGCATAATTGAATGTGAAAAGCCCAACAATGACCTGAACCGATTTCGAGGCTACATGTGAGTATTACCTTTTTTTTTTTTATCTTAATCATTTTTAGAACTTGTTCTTGATTTTCAATTGCTCTTGTACCTCATCGCGGTTCTATTCATTTCTATGTCCAAGTGAAGCAATTCTCAGAAAATAATCAACATAACTCAGACCCAAGAAAAAAGTACTGATGAGACCTCCAGTTTCTTTGAAGATCTTTTATTATTATTCGTCTTGGAGGTGGTGGAAGATGTAATTTGTCTTTGAGGAAGAAGGTTAGAGACCTAACAAACTGGCACCAAACCCAGGGATTTAAAAGGTTACCATAATATTCTTTCTGTTTCTCACCAGTATTGTTACTCCAAAGCTCGTGGGTGTGGCAGAACTTTGCTTACTTTACTTAAAGTATGGCAGAACTTTACTTACTTAAAGTATGGCAGAACTTTACTTACTTAAAGTGTGGCAGAACTTTACTTAAAAGTTCTGCCACACACCCTTAAAAATAACAGTCCCAGGTTGTTTATGTTAGCAATCCAAGCAACTGTGTATGGAAGTAGCTGAAAATCCCACATTTCAACACAATCGAGTGTTTTACTTGTGACGACAAACCAGGACTACAGGAAGGTAACCATCATTTTGAGCACTCAGAGTCCCTCAGGGGGGTTTCTCCTCTTATCTCCTTCCATATTAATTATTTTGTACTTCAGTTTTTGCAACGGAAGAACCAAAAGTTGTTCTGCTTTTGAACAACTGCTTACTTTCACATATCTCTGATGACGGCTTTGCGATATTAATTTATTCAACTTGTTGCGCTTTGTGCCACCTGCGATGTCTAAACTGATGTTTTTTACATCATGTTGCAATTTTATCCCCTCACCAAAAACATACCTGGAGTATTGGATATTTGAGAAATCCTTTAATTTCCATTGCAACCATTCAGCTGTGCAAAACGCCCGGGTGTTTCTTAGAGCCGCCTTTGAGGACAAAGCGCCTCCGGATAGTTG
>NW_006800161.1:0-23991 GCF_000485575.1 Poecilia formosa | reverse complement strand
TATGGCTTATTTTTGCAGATTTGTTAACCAGTCTTCTGTACTGTTTTTTGTTTGTTTGTTTTTTTCCATATGTACAACCTTGTTGGCGGTCCCACTCTGCTGTTAAATTTGCTGCGTCATTATCCATACAGTGCATGGTCACGGTGTTTTCATCTGAAAGAATGACTTATCTCCTTCACAAAACACTCAAAGGCACATTGTGATTTATTTGTGTCATGCATTCAATTTTAGTTGTATTTTTTCTGGCACTAAGTTCTAACACTTTTTTTTCCAGTGTCTGAATGCCAAGTCTTAGACTTGTTTGCTTTTATTAAATTGTTACATTTTCTCTGTAAATGATCTTAGATGATGGTTTGTAGACAAGTCAAGAGTTTCAAAGTTAAACTTGGGTTGCGCTCAAAACAAAAACAGAATATCTAAGCAAAAGATATAGTCAGCCTTGTTTGGATGCGAGGTTTGTGCAATTACAAGGTATGTAACAAAAACATACATGCCTTGATTATGAGCAGCTGTGTGTCCTCAAGCTTCTTGAAGGGTCAAGTTCAAGTTGTGTATCCAGTTTCAGTATTTGTACTGGAAATGATTAGGGTTGTTCTCCTAAGGTTTGCTTGCTACAATAAAAGTAAATTGAGATTTTTAACTTTTCTTTGCTTAGTTAATGACTGGTTTGGATGTTCAGCTGTAATTCAGTCAGTATAGATCATTTACTAAATGATGCTGTTTTTATTTTTTATTTATTTATTTTTGGACAAATTCCCTTTGGTTTTGGATGCTGCGGAGCTAACACTTGCAGCTCTGATATTAATATATAGATAGATAGCAGTTGCCCTTTCCCAGTTTCCAAACATATTTCTGCCTGTTTCATTATTACACTCCGCCTCTGACGATCTCTCACTTCCTGTGTACGTTTTTATGCGAGAACGACTTGACCGGGGTCAAACCAGTGGCTCTCTTGTGATTCCAATCTGTTGAGTACAGCAATGATCCCAAATGCGTGAATCTTAAAACTGTAATATCCCAAGAGTTGGTGATTGAACAGTTGACAGATAACTGTGATCAAACTTTCATCAGTCACCTAGATGTTAGTTGCCCCTCCACATGTTTACATGTTTCCTGTAAAAACAGAAGTTGTTGATGGGTCCCCTCCCTCAAAAGAGCCCGTTGGCTCTGATTGGTCTGCTTTAGTTTAGTTCGACCCCATCAGGTTAGGTCAGCTCTGTTGAAATCCAAACATGAAATGATGAGTCTTTGTTTCCTTTCCTAGGTGAGTGGTGCACATTCATTGTGAAACCAGCCCTTTTTTTTTTTCTTTTGTTCATTAGAATTTAAAGTTTATTGATCTTTCAGAATGTGCATTTTTACCGTCATATTACTTGAAAATGGACTCAAAACTACAATACTATGGTATCTGGGACAATTTATCGTCCAGTAAAATTCTGTCAGTGTAACAGGCCTGCCTGGAGCCCTGCCACTTCTCATCATGTCACCACATTAACACACTGGATTTGCCGAGCTCCCTGTAAAGGATCCACTGCGACTTGTCTTCAAACTATGACGCGCATTATTTGCTTAGAAACTCACCAGATGCTGCAGGTATTCAGTTGCCAGGCTACAGTGGAGCTCAAGGCTCACCGGTGGTTTATTACATTACGGTCAGTGACACCCGGTCTAATCTGGCTTCCCTTTCAGGGAGAGAGAGCGAGCTCAGAGGGGGTTATCTCCTTTTCTAGCAGTGCTAGCTGTGAGCTCCATTAAGCAATGTGTGTGAGCTGACTGCTTAGGGATCGGGGAAACTCGTGTTAATCTATGGACCAGTGATGATGTGTCTGTCGGCTTGGTGTCAGAGGTCAGAGCGTGACCTCTGTTGTTGGTAAGCATTCTGATAGTAGCGTCACAGTGTCAGTAATGTTTCAAATTCCTAAGAGCTACAGGAAACTTTATGAAACATTTGTTAAAAAAATGTATTAAGCTTTTTTTCACTTTTAATAAGGTAAACATGCAAAGCTTTTTCTTATATGAACTTTGGATCTACAATGATTCATACATCCCTTTTCTATTAAAATATCTGACAAAAATATTTAAAATATTTCATACTTTATTTTAGCAAGTAAAAAAAAATCACAATATAATTTAGAGTTTTTTGTTAGATTTGGCTGAATTGACTTATTAGTGGAATTCTGGATGTGTTATATGTAGTGGTGTCAGATTAAAGGTTGCAGACAACACTCAGATATTTAATATGTTGTTTTTGGCTATGAGAAAATCAGTTAAATACCTGGAATTTTGTGATTGAAATGGGACATGAAGAAGTTAAAGGGGTGTGGATACTTCTGTGAGGCTTTGCCTTCATTCAGGCTAAAAACGGACAAGCTGTAGGTGACAATTGAGGGAAAGCAGCAAGACGTGAAAAGCCTCATTGAGTCCAAGCTCGAGAGGTTTCATTTAGGATCAGTGGGAATTTTGGCTTAAATCAGCGCCTACTGTAATGGTTCACAGCACCTTGGCAGAATAAATGTATCTAGTCTTTTATCAGGGTTCTTGCAGGGTCTTCAACAAAAAATGTCTAACATTTGAAAATCAAAATTTAAAGCTTTAAAAATCTTAAACTCCCAGATTTTCATCCACGGTCTGAAATGAAATTTCATCAAGTCTTATTTAATTTTGAGCATTCGTGATCAGAAGTTGAGTTATGTGTCGCGTTGGTCTTAAAAAGTCTTTAAAATGTTTTAAATTTTACTTGATGAAACCTGCAAGAACCCCCGTTTTATTATCCAGGAAGGAATCAAATCTATAATTACTTTTTCACCTGAACGATAATGATTTTTTTTCTTTCATCTGAGTCATTTCTTAAAATGAATTTTCCAGAATCCACCGAAACGGCAGAAGAGACGCACTTCACAAAGAGAACCTCCTCCTGCGAGGCTGCACCGTCCGCAACACAGAGGAAGCCGTGGGCATCGTCATCTATGCAGGTCAGTCTGACCCAGCGGCGCCGCCGGACTGCATCACGCTCCCCTTAAGACCTGCGACCAACACGCCTCGCTTCTGTCTGTGCAGGTCACGAGACCAAGGCCATGCTCAACAACAACGGGCCACGTTACAAACGCAGCAAGCTGGAGAGACAGATGAATGTGGACGTGTTCTGGTGTGCCTTCATCCTGCTGGTGTTGTGCCTGTTTGTTGCTGTTGGTATGCAGAACTTTGTTTCATATGCACAAGTTGAAACATTTTTGCCCCATCAGAGGCCAGTTTATTTTTTTACTTCTTTTTTGTCATATTTAGATGTTTTTAGCTCAACAAACAAATGTTTAGAAATGAAAAAACAAGACCTGAGGAAAGATAAAAAGTAGACTTAAAACGATGATTTAGTTGTTAAAAAGAAACTTGATGCTTTTCATTTTTGATAACTTTCAGCCAAACGCTAATTTTTTTTAAACATAATGAAAAAAAATTGCTTCGACTTATTGTCCTTGTCACCTTGTTTGTAATTAAAGTCACAAACTGCTGGCTGGACATTGTGTGTCAGGATTGTCCAGTAAGGAGAAAAATTAATACTTCCATTAAAGCTGCGATATGTAACTTTTATGAATTTTTAAAAATATTTTTTATGTATTTGTGAGAACTGTCACTATGGTGTGACGGTATGCTATATGAGGTAGGTAATCTGTGAAAAGATGAAGCTCCTCTACCTCCTCCGAGCCATTACTGCCATCTCACCAAAAACAACCAATCAGAACCAGGAGGAGGGCCTTGATGCTGTCAATCACCCTCACATACTCACTGCTCAACATGCTAGTGGTGGAAAAATCACTTACCATTAAAGGAAAACTGTTCATCCCCAGTCACCTGTGGCTATGCTAACTAGCCTTAGCTTTCACTGCAAGCTCTGCTGTTAGGAAGAAGCTGCAGCTAGCAGAGAGGAAGGGAGACGGGGTATTGACAGTACTAAGATCCGCCTCCTGGCTCTGATTGGTTGTTTCTAGTTGGGAGAAATCAGAGGAGCTCTTTTTTTTCCTCAGAGTTTCCCAGTATACATATACGGCACACTGCAGCTTTAATTACCGGAAGTCTTTCAGGTCCTGACGCTTCCAACAAGTTCCAGACCATCACATTACTACCACCACCATGTTGAACTGTGAGAACAACAGTTTGTGGACATTAATTTTTTAATGTTGTTAAATAACATTATTATCAGACTGTTGTAACTGATAATAATAAAAAGCTTTGAGTCAACAGAATATAGAATTTTAAATAAGATTAATTAAAACCATTATTTTGTGACTTATGTGATTGGTTTCTATTTTGTGAGGGTTTTTTCTATTCTTACCATATGTTTATTTATATACACGTTTATTCATATATAAGTGAAATTGGAATCCATACAAAGTTGGCCTATTTAAGCATACCTTGTATTTGTACTATTATTGAGAACATAACCAATAAAAGAATGGTTCCTATGAGGAATTCGGAGAAAAAAATAAAAAAAAGAAATCTGTGAGAGAGCAAATATTCTAACACTGTATCCTAAATCATTCTCATATTTTGCTTATATATATATATATATATAAATAATGTTGTTTGATTTTTATGCTCTCCGTGTTTCTGCTGACCTTTGCTGTTGCCGTTCCAGGTCACGGGCTGTGGATGTTTCAGTACGGAGATAAGAGACCCGTGTTTGATGTTCTTAGTCCAGAAGGGACAGACTTATCACTTGTGATGTCAGTCATTTATCTCTTCCTCACCATGATCATCGTCTTTCAGGTACGAAATTGTGAGGAGCGGGGTTGGGGGGTGGAGGGGACAAAAAAAAACAACAAGTGAAACCCAGATAACACGTGCAGGGACAAACCGTATCAGTATTTCTAAAAGATTCTCTTCCACTGTATGCAGGCAGCGCTGTAAATCAAGTTGTTAACTGAAATTATTGCAACCTCTGAGCATATGACCTCTAAATCTTTATCCCCACTTAGAAAAAAAAAGAAAAAACCCTCAGCATGCAGTGAGGATGTATGCGCTTCATGCCTCACACAGCCTCTCTGCTGTGCAGGATCAAGTTGGGGAGGGAAAAGTTATCACGGAGATCTATTGATCTGTTTGCTTGTGACCTGGATCATCGGTGAACGTGTCACGCCGCTCCGTGTCATAAGCAGCGGATCGGTTTTGATCCTCGGGGTTTCTGTAGAAAACGGCGAATGAATGTCGGCGTGGTCGGTGATGTGCTTTAGCTGTGTAAACAGTGGCTACATTTGCCATGTGGGGGAAGAGCGGCGGGGGGAAAGCGTGCAAACTTAACAGCCTTCCCAGATGTTATGACTCAGTCTTCTCAGCAAAAGTGTTAATGGAAATGTCCCATCACCTCTCATACCAACCTTTTTCTGAAATAATCGAGCAAATGCGGAGCACACTTTTTAAACAGTCTTCCTCCCAGACCATGTGGTACTCTTCTGTTCGTGTATAAAACTGCACCAAGCTTTTTTAAATGTTTTTAAACTTTCTGAACTTTTTTTTTTTAAGAAAAGTTGATGAAACCCAACCAAATTAAAAGTCTGATATCAACTTTGTGAGTCCATGAAGCATTTTTAAAATATTTTCTTCATTCATTTATATTTCCTTCGTTGGTTTAAAAAAATCATACCATCTTTTTTTCATTTATTCTCTGTTTCCTTTCTAAGAAAACAAACAAAAACAAAACGATGTTTCAAATGACAGAAAATACTTGCCTACCAAGATGGCGCCTCAGTGGCACGGATCACTTCCTGTTCAGATTTGTAGGAGCTGTGCATAGAAGCAGAAAAACTTTGCTTGTCAAACAAGATGGTGGCCCTTGGTGGTCTGACATCATTCTGAACTACGGAAACTCAGGGAGTGCTTTAGTGGGGGAATACCGATGGCAAAAAGTCAAATGTTAAGCTCTGAGAAGTGGTTCAGACTGTCTGCTCACTTGTGCATTGTGTGCTCTGAATCCTCTCTGTGACTTTCCTTTCCTCTCCCAGGTGCTGATACCCATCTCGCTCTTCGTGTCGATTGAAATTGTGAAGATCTGCCAAGTGTACTTCATCCATCAGGACATGGATCTGTACGACGAGGAGACGGACTCCCAGCTGCAGTGCAGGGCGCTTAATATCACCGAGGATCTGGGCCAGATGCAATACATCTTCTCCGACAAGACTGGCACGCTGACAGAAAACAAGATGGTGTTCCGGCGCTGCACTGTGGCCGGAGTGGAGTACTCGCACGACGCCAACGGTGAGTTCAACCGGCCGACGCGCAACGCTGGTTTCCCCTTTAAGGTCCTTCCTAACGGCTGGGTGTCTTGACGCAACGCAGCTAGAAGGATCGCCATGTATCAGGAAATCGATTCCGAGGAGGAGGAGTTCATGTCCCACGGAGGCACCCTGCCCAGACGGGACAGCGTCACCAGCCATCAGAGCGGACGCGTCGTGCTACGCTCCCACAGCACCAAGTCCCACCGCAGGACGGGCAGCAGGGCCGAGGCCAAGCGGGCCAGCATCCTCTCCAAGCACACGGCCTTCAGCAGCCCCATGGTCAGGTCACCGCTCCGTCCAGCTCCGTCCTCATCCGCTCCAGTCCCCGCTAATGCGTCCCTTCGCTGTCCTGTAGGAGAAGGATGTCACCCCCGACCCTCAGCTCCTGGACAGAGTCAATGAATGCAGCAGTCAGCTGGACTTCATGCGCTTTCACCACCAGTCCATGTCCCACCTGCCCTCTGGCCTCTCTGATATCATCGATTTCTTCATCGCTCTCACGATCTGTAACACCGTGGTGGTGACCTCGCCTAATCAGCCCAGGCATAAGGTAAGGCGCGGCGGCTCCCACAGGCCTTCTGTTTGCTTTTGTGAATTTTTTTTGTGTCCTACAGTTCTCAACTTAAAAAAAGAATTCATTTTATTAGTGGCCCTAATCCTCTTCTGCACATTTCCTATGGTGTATTAAATAAACACAGAATTGAAGATGAGTAACTTCACTGAATGAAGAACAAACATGTTTCAACCAAAAATACACTTGCAGTTTTTGTTAGTTTCATAAGTTTTTTTATTTGGAAAAAATACTGATTTGTAAAATTTTTCTTTTGCCTGATTTTATTTTTTATTGCTACCTATATTAATTATTATCATTTTCATCCTTAAAATAGCAAAATTTCCACCTAACTTTATCTTTTGATTTGATGACTGATAATTTGATCATTTACTCACTTGAGTAAACTTTTTACCAAAAACTTTTTACTTTTACTTGAGTCATTTCTTGGTTGGCTACTTTTTACGTTAACTGGAATAAAAATATGTCAAGTAGTTCTACTCTTACTTGAGTGCAATGTTTAGGTATTCTTGTCAAGTGAATGTGCATAGCTTGTAATTTAGTTTTCTAAGTTGCAATTCAATGATTGGTTTAGAAAATCACTAATATTTGTGGCATAATAATCAAGTTTTTCATCTTTTAGGTAGTCAAAGAATTTAAAAGTTTCCAGTCATCCTTCCCAAGATCCACTTTCACTAGTTACGCTTTTCCTAAAACTTTCCAAAATAAAGCAAAAATGTCCGTGTTCACGTACCTTTCACTGCCATTCTTTGATGTGCTGTGTCCAAACACAACTGTGTATCCGAGTTTTGTTTTGCTCCTGCGTGAGCCTGGGTGTGGTTGTCCTGTTCTGAGGTGATATCCTCCCCACCCATCACACAGCTGCTCCCCCTCCGCCTCCTGTCCTGTCCCCTCATGCCCCCCACTTCCCCACCCAGAGGGATGGAGCCGTGGCGATTAAACTGCACAAAATGACACATTATTCATGTGAGTTTGTCCTTCAAGGTTATCGCTTTAGATGAAGAAAAAAAATACAAGCCTTGCGCAAAACAAAATCAGCAGCTTTGATGCAGCCTCCCTCCAGCTTTTGTTTCCGCTCGTCTTTATTGTTGTGATTTGTTGTTCCCCGTGCCGATGCGATTGTTCACATTTTATTAAGATGCCCTTGTAGCTAACCCAGCCCATTGAAGGATTTATACTTGTGTATTTGTGAGAGCCGTGAGTCCTGCAGTCAGGAGACCGCGGAGTGAGTCACCCTCCGTGTTGTCGTACAGCACCACCCCGGCATGAAGGACTGGGTAAAGGATTTTTGCCAGGAGAGGCATTTTCATCAGTGCAGGCGTAGTGATGGATTTATGCTAATTAAAAAGAAAGGAGGGTAAAAATTGCTCTGAAAAAGTCCTAAATTTAACCTGCATATAAAATACTTTTAATCAATTTTCTAAAAGTTAAGTAGATTTCTCGACCACATTGGTGCTGTTTAATATAATGTAAGTAATACACTGATTGAGAATGCATTGATACTGGATTTGTTTGACTAAGTACTTCCTGGACTGGGCCTGTCATGATAACAACTCAGAATTGTCCCAGACGTGATTGCGATAAACAATAATATTGTTTCGAGATAATTTTCAAGTTATAGAATGATGATGACGTGGTAATGCAAATACACCCTCTCAAAGATCAATAAATCTATATTTCTAATGAGCATTTAACTCTGGAAGTGGAAGACATTTTAAATATCCAAAACCCTAAACTTTTTCTTTTCTTGTAAGGAAGACAAAACAGCACTGTTTGGAAATATGTTCATTCAAGAAAAACATAGACCCTTTGCTGCTAATTTATTGAATAACTAGATATAAAAGTGCAATAACATACATTTTTGTTATGAATCTGTTATTTAGATTATTCAACCATCAGATTACTAACTTAGCTTTCAGAAGCCCCTTGTCAATCATAAAACGTCTTTGAAAAACATACTTTAGAAATGTGAGCTGCAGACGTCAGTGCTGCTGCGTCATGTTTTGCATTTTGGACTTGAATAACTTTAGTGATACCTTCTAGCACAAGCACAACTTGAACACAACAATATTCTTTTCCATTGTCACATCGGATCATTTCCAGGAACAAAAATTAACCCCCATGGGCCTAGAGAACCGACTTTTTCATCAGTCGCCGTTTGTGGGTGTCGCTTGTGTGTCAGAATTATAGACGTACAAGAAACATGTGAATACAAAGGTTCCTGCCAGTGATTTTTGTGTGTAAAAAAAAAATATAAAAAATAATAATAATCTTAGCCCAACTTTTTATTTTGAAATGGGTTCTTTTATCTTTTGTAACTCTGAATTACTTTCATACTACCTCAGCGGTACTGAAAGTGAAGTTCTATTCTTGCAGTAACAACTTCCACACTTGAGGGGCGTTGTGGTTAACATGACCTTTTTCCAACAAGCAAACAAACCATTCCAAGTGCTGCACGGTTTGTTTACTTGCTGGAAAAAGACCCGATTTCTCAGTTTCCGACAATTCGAACTGGATGAACTGCTACACATGCACTTCTCCTGAGTGTATAAACTGGTGAGTGACTTCAGTTTCAGCATTACAAACATCACCATTGATTTGTTGGGTTCTTTTACTTTATCACAGGCCATTCGTTGTTGCCTTTTGTTTGATCTCCTGACAAATTGTGTGGCATTGTGTTCAAATTTAGGTGGTAAAATGTTGAAACGGAACCAGTAATGCTCCACAGGGCAGCAGCTGTTTCCAGGCAGTCTTTACTAGCAGTTACATAGTTTCAGGCTGAGTGTACCAACCTGATGACCCAGCCTGTTTTCCTTCAACAAGCCTTCCTCTGCTTAGACTCCTGTCTTTCCCAAAATTAGCTCAGTGTTTGCTCTCCTCGCTGATCCTCATAGTCGGGTCACATGGGGGAAAACTGCTTACGATTGACTGCCAGGAAGTTCTCAGAGTTTTTTTTGTTTTTTTTTTATGCATGTGTGAGAATATAAAAGTGGAAAGTATTTGTGTGCTGTCAGAAACCAGCTGTTTGAGATCCTACAGTTTTGTTTTGTTAAATGTTGCAGCTGCAGCTTGGTTTTATTTTAAAAACCTTGAAATATTCTCCCTTTTACTTCACTTTTTTTTGCTACATTTACTTGAAACGCCTTTGATTGGCCAGGTTTTGGCTCAAACTGCATATCATTGAAGATTGTCATGTTGCCTGTGTGAAAAGTTTTGGTTTACGTCTTCAACACCTAGCAAGTCCAGGTTAACATGACTTGATTAGTACTTATAGGTTGCATGGTTGAAGATTTATTGTAAGCAATGTAGTTATTATCTGCTTTAAATGAAAGGGAGTTGTTTTGTTTTATGCTCTAAAATTTAGAAAACACTATACTAGGCTGTTTTTTTGGACTGTGTGTTGCAAAAGTAATGATGTATAAACCTTTTGCCCTCTTTTGTCATGTTACATCCACAAATATATTATAACATTTCCAGAGTTTCTTTCAGAAAACCTGCTGGTAGAGGCGCTACAGCAGCCCACCGTGATTTTGTTTAAAGAAATGTTAAAAGTTACAAAAATGCAGAGGTGCAAAAGTAGACATCATAATAATTTGGAAATAATAGTGTGAGGTCAACAGGCATGTGCAGGGACCGTACAATTAATGCACACCCCTTTGCTTAATCCGTCTTTAAAGGTAATTTTATGTATATAGCACATTTTCAGCAACAAGGCAATACAAAGTGCTTTACAGGATTTGAAAGGAAATACAACACTTTACTGTCACTGGTGTATTAAAAGTCCTATTTGAATTAAACAAACCATGCTCAGCCTGGTGGGGAGGCAAGTAAAGCCTGGTGGCCCACCAGGCTTATGATTCACTTGGGGAAACTTGATTTCATTGGGATTTTATGTCATAAAGGTCATTCAAACAAATAAAATGATTGACTGGTCTGATCAAAGTGACTTTGATTGGGACATTTCTACACATAAACCTGTTTTGATCTAAACCGTCCCATTTGAGCTTTGCCTCCATGCTCAGCAGTGTTGTTCTGTCCTCTTAACTGGTTTTTGTCCAGGATTGTCTTCTATTTAATTGAGTTATTAAGCATTTGCCAGTGTTATTATTGCAGTAGCTATTTGGTGAAAAATCCTACAATAATGTACATGATTCCTCTTTGTGGCAAAAGTACCCCTGTGGAATCTAGATACAAAAAACTGGACAGTGGAAACGTACAAGTTGAAGAGAAACATCAACATTGCTGTCTGTTGGCATGTTTCATGCAATGTGCTGAAACTTCTGACCAATTACACAGCACTTCGAGCTCGGCCCGGTCCTGGTGTCGAGTTTGGCAGGCAATGGAATGACGCAATTTACGTCATGTACCCACGTCAATGAAAGCCGATTTTAGCACTTCGGGGCCTTACTGTTCTCAACTATAACACTGTAAAGATAAGATAATACAGATAATGGATGGATGAATGGATTAACACACACCTTGCAGTTAAACAATTTAATTTTCAGATGTTTGATTGAACAGTATTCTGAAGTCCAAAAGTTTGGGATATTATTCTACAAACTAACCCAGCATGAACTCTTCCAAAACATTCTCCCTGCCCATTGATGTTTGTGGTTGTAAAGGGATGAAATAAAGTTGAAAGGGTTATGAATATATAACCCTAGTACCGCAGACGTGTATTTATCCTTTGATCTGTGTTTTCAAGGTCCGAACAAGATTTGAACTGAAGTCTCCGGTGAAGACCTTCGAAGACTTCATCAAGCGCTTCACCCCCAGCCGCCTGACTTCGGGCTCCAACAGCAGCAGCTCTTCCAGTCTCAACCGCTCTTCCAACAGGGGATGCTCCAGCCTGCTCTCCTCTCCCTCGACAGAGAGCACGCTAACCAAGCTGAACGAGGAGCATCTTTCCGGCACCCTGGAGCAAGCCTTCAGCGCCTTTTCACCTCAGTACGACGAAAAACCGCCCGACCACCCCGAGGAAGGAGAGCTGCGCTACGAGGCGGAGTCGCCCGACGAGGCCGCGTTGGTCTACGCCGCCAGGGCGTACAAGTGCTCCCTGGTTGGACGCCTCCCTGACCAGGTGATGGTGGAGCTGCCTCACCTGGGGAAGCTGACGTTTGAGCTGCTGCACACGCTGGGCTTTGACTCCACCAGGAAGCGCATGTCGGTGGTGGTGAGGCACCCGCTCACCGATCAAATCACAGTCTATACCAAAGGAGCGGACTCCGTCATCATGAACCTCATCAAACCTCCCGACACAGGTAGGGAACTAGACGTTCAGTCATTTCAAGCTGTTGTCTGGGTTTGTGTAGTTTGAAGAGAAAGATGGTGGCAGAGGAAGACTTAAAATTTTATCGCAATATTTTGTGGTACCATTGTGGTAACGATAAGTGTGAAGATAAGAACTATTTGTTACGTTTTAGGTGACTGTATGGCTGCGACTGCATGACACAACAATTATTAAACACAAATACTGTCCTTAAAAAACATTCATTAGTAATTCACTTCTTTAGGACATCAGTCATATAAAAAAAGTGTGATTTGTATCACTAAATTGCACACAGTAAGTATATTTAATCATATTTTCAAAGTTATTGACAATGGAGAAAAATAGCAACAATAACAATACAGACCATTTTAATTAAAAGAAAAACATTATTAATTTACAGCAACAGCAATGAATCAAAATATAAGAAGTGTATCACAATAAATGATAAGCACTGTGATAAATGCCCACCTGTAGTTGGGGTTGTCTGTGTTTTTGTGGTGAATTTCCGTTCTGGTTTAGAGTTGTTGAGCTGGAAGGAGACCCTCCTGGTCTTAAATTGTTTTGCATCCTGTTCTCGTGTTAAACTCTACAACACAACGGACTTTATGATGCCACTTGTTTGGGCAGCATAATATGCCAATCATGTCCTTGCAAAGACATGATTTGGAGTACAATATGAACTTGCATTTGACATGATGATGCTGTATTTATTCAGTTGGACAGTCACAGAGCAGCAGAGGCTCACACTGGACACAGACAACTGGCAATGTTTACCAGTAATATTGCTGTCAGAAGATTTTCTAATGCCATGAAATCCCACTGCTTGTGCACTTATGAAAACCTCTGATGCTTTCCAAAACACAAAGCCTGTGTTTTGGCTTTGCACTCGTTCTTTTGGAAATAAAAGGGGCTTTGTAACTACAGATGCAAGCCATAGTTGGTATTTTTGTTTGAAAACCAGTATCGTTTGTGCTACTTTACGTTGTGTTATCTTGTTGCATAAATAGTAATAAAATTAATTGACATTTGAGGTGATAAAGTGACCAAATGTGACAAGGTTCAAGGTTGTCTAAGGATGTTTTCACACCTGATAATCTGGTAGATTCAGTTCGATTTGGGACCAAAATTTCAACATTTGTTACATTTTCAGCTGGTGTGGTTCACCAGCTGAAAATGATCCAAACCAATTGGCAAAAACTTTTCCCCTCTTCGCCTGTTGTGGCACTGCACAAAGCACTACTGAAGGAAATGACACGGAAACTTCTGAAGAAGACACCAAGCGCAATTTCCTTTTTCACAAAGTGCAGACAAAAATGGAGTGGCGTCAGATTGTTGTAGGATTGGTCTTTTGTTGCTGATGAGACAACAAGCCATTTCCCCCACTAGCGCTAAACTCTCACATTTGTTTTGGTTGTACTTACCCAGAATGCCCCGCGCTACAGTCTCTTTCTTGCTTTTGGAGCGGTCTCCGGTCCATTTAGCGCTGTGGGTATGTATGCGTATGTGGGTGCCAGCGTTCACTTCAATCGAACAGAGACCTAGGTTTGTAGGCAGAGCAGAGTTTATTTTTCAGTTCACATCAGAGCTCAATTGCGCATTCACACCTTCCCAAACAAATCAGACTTTGTAGGCAAACAATCTAGAGCTTGATGAAAGTGAGCTAAATGGGGCTGGTGTGAATGTACCCTAAAGGTTTTTCACCATACACCTAATACTCACTATTAGCATGTCAGCCCACATAACCACTCATTGTTGACTGCTCAGTTCTACATTTATCAGTTTCTCTCTCTACCAACAGTCACATTTCTGGAGAACAAATCTACCTGAGCCTTTCAGCTGCAGCGCATTCGTCGGATTCTTTCTTTCTTTCATAACTAATGTAATATTTCCTCGCTTCCATCCACTGAGCTTTCCTCAGAATCCCCACCTCACGCTTTGAAAACCTCTCCCTTAGAAGATCCACCTCTTACCTAAACTCTGCTCTTTTCCACGTCAACAAACAAAATCGCAGGTTATGTAAGAACTCACTTTGAGCTTAAAGTCTGCTTTCTGCTACCTTTCCCAAATAAACTTCCTTTTTTCTTCATTTTCCTTGTTGCATAATCAAGGCGCTCCTTTGTATTCTAATGGTAAAGGCGCAACAGGTTGTTAGTATTCCAGGCACACAAAGAAACACTTAATTATGTTTTCTGCTAAATCTGTATACACGGTAAGGAGTCTTGGAAAGATTCAGTCCGCATTAAACTCTGACGTTTGCATCTGAAGTCCTGCTTGCTATATCACAAACTCTTTCATAACTGATGAACGACATAAATAGTTATTTGTCATCATGTGGAGATTTAGCAGATAAGCTGAGCTTGGAAAAAAACGGCTTATTGTGTTTTATTTAGGACACAGATCAGAGAGAATGGCAAAACTGTTGGAGGCATATTCTTTAGCCTTACTTGGGTTTGGTCACATCCCTCCACAAGATGTAAGGGTGAGACCTTAGAGTAAGCAAAACACAAAATAGAGACTTTTTAAATGTGACAACAGAGCACACACAAGCTACATTCATGTCAGAGCATTTTCTATCCACATAAATACAATTCTCCCCGCTCAAAACATTTTTTAAGAAATCATTTTCTGATTCCTTGTCTTATCCCTTAGAAGATCTGCTGTACTCCATCTTGTCATGGCAACAGAAACCTCTTCATAACTCTATGTAGCTAAGCTTAGGAAAAATGTTCAAGGCTAGCATTAACCTTTCCCCTTAGACACTTTGTAGAATATCATGAAAAGAGAAGATAAATTAAAGTGAAATTGGTTAAAAACTCTTATCTCTTATTCCCTTGCTTTAAATGGGACTTATTATTCAAAATCAACTTTTTTGTAGTCCACAAATACTTTTTGTTGTGAGCTCTGTAGGAGTGCAGAAAAGTTGCATTTAGTCTCTCGGTTCTTTGTAAACATTCTTATATTCTGTTTGGTTCATATTTTTCAATCCGTTCAGTTTTCTCTCTTCCTATCACGTTTCTTTGGGGGGTTTGGTACGTCTCAGTATTTACCATGGCAAATACTGAGACATAAACAAAGTAATGACAGTTGGTTAACAAATTTTGTGAATTGGCCTTTTTATTTTTCTTGCAGTGACTTTGTAGTTGAAGGAGGCTGAATAAGTCAAAATGTTTGGTTGCTGTGTGTGTTGGCCTTCACAATTCGTCGCACTGTCCCCAGGCATCAGAACCTCTGCTGAGTAGCAGTTAATATTGGATCGCTTTAATAACATCGACTGACTTTGGCATTTGCTTATATAAAAGATATAAAGGACATCTGTACCTCTCGTCTTGTTCATACTTACCTGTACAATAATAAGAGAAAATATTTTGAGAGAGACTGTGCTGCAGTTTAATCCCCCTGCTTGTCTGCGTTACATTCAACTCATTTGGAGACTCCCTCCATGCTGCAACGCCAGGCACATTAGCATAAAACTAAGGAACAAAACAAGAGTTTTGGTGATTAAAGTGTTTACCTTTTAATGTATTTAAACTCAAGTTTAAAGTGAGGGAAGTGCAATTTCAACAACAGATCATTACAAAAGTAGATCAGAAGTTAGTCATGTAAAATCCTATCGACTCTCCTGAACAGAAAGCGGTCCTGTTCAACTCTGAACCCTGCAGTGAAAGTAGGAGTACTGTGCTCCGTGTTATGGCTGCAAAATATGAATATAACAAGACAATAATAAGTTTCTTTTATCCAGAGAGCTACAACAATTTAGTGTTAGTTGAATTTTATTGTCTGCTATCTTGGCTCAACTCTTGACTAATGTTTGTACACTTTGGCATTTTTCTTTCCTTTTTTTTTGGCTTTTATGATTCATTTGTTTGTCTTGTTTTCTATTTTTCTTATGTTTTATGTTTTCTTCATCCTAATAATTTAATACAAAGCAACCTGTGCACCACTTTTCCTTGGCCTCCTGTTAGTTGATTCCTGCTATTATGTTGTTTTTACATTTTGCGCCTGTTCATTAGTAGCAGGAAGTTCCAGCTTCACAGAAAAATGAGTCCCCAGATATGTTATCCTCCTGTCCTGAGTGTAGATGGACACTCCTGTTTCACATGTTTTTAGACTGGCATCCCCACATTCGCTCAGATAAGGCTGGATTACAAAATAATTACTCAACTCAGCTTCCATTATGAGAAGAATGCAACTCTTTGGAATGAACACTATGTGGTTTGTTTATCACTTTAGGGGCATTTATGCAGTTTTCTCTGTGAAATCCAGCAGAGTGGTGAGATTTTGGCTTCATTCTCCCTCCTTTAACAGATTTAATGGTTAATAGGTTGGGTTCATGCAGGTTGGGTTTCACCATAATGCTGATCTGTGTAGTGATAGCTTTGATGAGGCTGTTATTTAGTGTTAGTCAAATACCATCGCACATGGAGGCGCTGAATGTGGTCTGAAGTCCCTTGAGCCTTTAGAAATTGCAGCGCGACTTGCGACAAAACTCCAGTTTCACCACTGCTGCATGGTCTTGTGTTAGAAACTCGTATTTTCTGTAAACATTGTGCTTTAAAATGATAATAAATATGAAAAAAAGAACTTTAATCTTCATGTCCAGGTTGACCTTGGTACACAGTGCCTTGTGAATGTATTCATACAGACTTTTCTCATTTTCTTATTAATGTTATAACTGCATAGTGTATTTTATTGATATTTTATACTCTTCACCCCCAAACAAATCCAGTTTGTTACTTCCACATGTGGTACTAAATCTATCGATCTGATCGTTTTCATAGCGCCTGCAGTCTGAACGGTCACATCACATTTCGTCCCAACTTTTAGGTCGTTCTGCACCAACCATAAACATTGGTCAACAGGCCTACCAATGTTTATGTTTGTGATAAATTGTCCCACAACTTATTGCAATAAATGATATTGTTGTTTTGAGACCATTTAATTAATATAGTAGTGTGACGGAGGAGCCGTCATGAGCTGGGACTTAATTATAAGTCCGTGTCATCTTGCGAGCACGCCCGCACACACATACACACAATCGCTAACTTACTTTTGTTGCAGCTTAAACTGACGCGGTTCATCGTGGGTGCACACGCGGTGTTCCTGCTTCAGTTAGCATATCCATCCTAACCTGTTTTCACTTCCAAACATTTTCCCGGTTTTGTTTTCAAGCAGGGTTATTTCCGGAATGTGGCGCCCCAGGAGGGAGTAATGTGATGACGTAATGATGTCATCAGAACGTACTGAGTGTTTTCTATTAAATTGAGTATTGTATTTTTGATTACAAGTTTATTTTTTTTCTCTTTATTATTATTATTATTATTATTATTATTATTTTGTATCCTTTAATAGTTTACTTGAGTTAGAAGTAATTGTTTGTTTTTGTTTGCTTGTTTGGTCTTTCTGTGGGCGGAGCCTGTGGCTTTAAAAGCAGGGCTCTGCGCCACAGGGAGGCAGTCTGAGAAGTCAGTGAAGGTGATGGACTCTTACACTGAAGGTACTGCTGTTTGTCTGATTTTAACCTGCCTTGGACGTCCTTGTATGTATTCTGCACCTGCCATCTTTGTCCACCTGAAGAAAAGCTAAATAAATTTCACTAAAGTGATCTCTGGCCTTGGGCAGTCATTTTTTTTGTTTGTCCAAGTCATAAGAGAACCCTGTCACAAGTAGTAATAACAGTAATAATGGCAACAACACATTCTCAAGGATCAATAAAGTTTAAATACTGGAACTGGAAATATCCAAAATGAATAAAGAAAACAGCAAAATAAATTTTACTGTCTGTGTGAACAATTATCTTTCAAAGAAAGGGATAGTTGCGACTAAAGCACCAGACTGAAGACTTTTATCACTCAGTTGTTGGTAAAAAGAGAGAGAAAAGAGAAAAACAATAAATCAAGCAAATGCAAATTAATGAGTTTCTTTTAGGGCTGCACAGTGGCGCATTTGGTAGAGCTGTTGCCTGGCAGCAAGAAGGTTTTGGGTTCAATTGCCGGCCTGGGGTCTTTCTGCATGGAGTTTGCATGCTCTCCCTGTGCATGGTGGGTTCTCTCCCGGTACTCCGGCTTCCCCCCTCAGTCCAAAAACTGTCAGGTTAATTGTCCCTAGGTGTGAGTGTGTGTGTGTACACTGGAATTGGAAGATATTTTAAACATCCAAAATAAAACAACAACCAAAAGCAATAAAGAAAACGGAAGTAAAAACCACACACAACTATAAATAAGATGGATTATGAAATTGTCCATCAGAAAATATGAATCAAGATGGAAATTATCGAGCTCATCTTAATTTGTCATGTGATTAATTGCTTATTGCAACACTTTTGTTGTTTGTACAATATTTTAAAACCCATCGTTTCTCCTTCCACTTCATGGCTGTGGTGCTCGTCACGACCTGTCTGCGTTCAGTCGCCATCACACGCATTAATGCACTGGGGTCGTACTGTGACAAAATGCGAACGTCCTGTAGCTGGTCACCTAAAGGACCGGAGGTTTTTGCCGAGCCGCTCCAGCAGAAAGGGAAGCGCTTTCCTGGCGTTTGAAGCCTGAGGCCGCCGCCAGGATGCAGCTCATTTGTTCCTTTAGGTAAAAATAATTTGCTGCGGCAGTTTGTGGGAGGTTGTCGCAGCCAAGCTGGGCTGTTATTAGTGAGATTGTATGGCTGGCAGTCAGATTGCTGGCTGGTGCATCTGTGTCAGGAGAGCTATAAAGCCAATCTGTTGGTGTGCTGTTCCCTCTGGCCAAGATGCGGCGCCGCAGAGTCACGTCGGCTACGCTCCGTTACCAAACATAAGACCCAACATCCTCAGCAAACTGCACATGCTTGTATTAAACCAATTATGTAACGCGGCTGAAACAGGATGGTTTTATTTTTGTGAGACGAAGAACTTCTGCCACCAAGCTGTCTGCTTGATGAGACTGTGACGTTTTTGTGAAAAACATTGAGATGCATGGTTACTGTAGGTGTGAGCACAGATGGTGCTCATGTTTCTGTTAACATCTCAGCTAAATTTCCCCTCCCAGAGCAAAGAGTATTTGATCTTTTCGAACCAATTCTTTCTGTTGTCTTTTTTATTTTATTTTTTATTTTTTTTAAGGCAACACCAAAGGAAAGCGTCAGAAAAAGATTTTCTGCCGGACGCAGAACTACCTGAACCTGTACGCCGCAGACGGCCTTCGCACACTCTGCATTGCCAAAAAGGTAAGCGATGGGGTTGTGCGTCTCGCTGGATTCTGGGTAGGCTGCGTTCGCAGTCCGGCACAGATGACTGCGCGGGCCAGCCCTTCCAAACGGGACATGCTTCATGACTCAGCTGCAATCTGTGCCTCGTTCCCAGGCTGCTAATTTATGCTTTCACAGGCCGGGCTCCGTGTATTCCTTGCTTGTGCACAGCCTGTCACCAAAGCCGAGTGATGAAACACCTTGTCAAGGTTTCACATTCTGCTGTGCAGGAATCACAGCAGTAATGTTCCGTTTTTACACAAAAAACAGAAAAGCAGTGATTCTTTAGCTGTGTGTGTGTTTGAGTGTAACCTTCTGGTGTGTTTTGTTTTGTGTGTGTGTGTGTCAGACTTTGAGTAAAGAAGAATACGCCCGCTGGCTGCAGCGCCACCTGGAGGCCGAGACGGCCATCCAGGGAAGAGAGGAGCTGCTCTTTGAGTCGGCGTTGAGGCTGGAGACAAACCTCCACCTTTTAGGTTTGTTGGGTCACTTTTCAGTTTCAGAACGACTTCCTTCATTTTTAGACCAGAAAAAAACGTCATTCTTCTGGAGAAGTGTGGAGTTTGGTTTCGGTATTTTCTAGATGTGGATAAGTTTGGAAAAATAAACCCCTTTTGTCTCAAATGTTGTGTCCTTTCCATCTTTTCTTTTCTTTGTGTTCTTTGCATTATGTCCTACCTTCTATCCCTCCTTTGTTCCCGTTTTCCTCCTCTCCTTTCTCTTCCTTCCTTTTCATGCTCCTCCATCGTTTCTTCCTTGTGTGCTTCCCTCTATGCTTCCTTTCTTTTATGTAATCTTCCTTATGTTCTTTTCTCTGTTGTGCTCTTCCTCCTTTTCTTCCTGCCTCATGTCTTTCTTTATTTCTTTTCCTACTTCCTGGTTTTCTTTGACTCATGTCCTTTCACACTCCTTAAGTTTATCCTTAATTTCCTGGATCTTTTGTTTGTCTTTCTTCCTTCCTTCCTTCCTGCTCCTTTGTATCCATTATTCTTAGGATCCTTCTCTTTCTTTCTTCTGTCATTTCTTCTGTGTTTTTTATTCTTTCCTTTCTTGTCCCTTTTTCATTTTTATCATAAATCCTTTGTTTTTTCCCTGTGCCCTGTATTCTTTCCTGTCCTTTCTTCCTTGTCATTCTTGTCCTTCCTTGTGTGCTTTCTCTCTTAATTTCTTTTTTCCGTTCATTCTTTTTCTTCTTGCCTTCCTTTCTTTCCCCGTTGTTCACACTTTCTTTGTCTCTTTCTCTTTTTTCCCTCTTTCTTTGTGTCTTTGTTCCTGTCTGTCTAATAACATAAATGACAGAGAATTGTGGGAAGCTGAGTCTGGGAAAGTGTGAAACATGTCGATGAGAAACGTGTCTGTGTAATGCTGGCGGTTGTGCAGCATTGTTGCAGACGCTGATATGCATCTGTCCACAGGAGCGACTGGTGTTGAGGATCGGCTGCAGGACGGCGTCCCAGAAACAATAGCTACGCTGCGGAAAGCCGGCCTGCAGATCTGGGTCTTGACGGGTGACAAACAGGAAACGGCAGTCAACATTGCCTACGCCTGCAAGCTGCTGGACCCCGATGAGGAGATTATAACGCTGAACGCCGACTCCCAGGTGGGCCACAGCACCCAAAAGCTCACCCTGTTTACCTAATCAATGCCACATGCTGAATAATCAATATATTAATTATGTACAAACCAAACATTAACGTAGGCTTCAGACAATTCAGAGTCAAGGCGTACTGTGGTTTTACACAGCTACGGTTTCAAGACTGCTAAAATCCTCCATCATACCGTTGCTATGGTGTCGAAGCCTTTTCATGAGAAGCCAGAGGAAGTGAGAGAGTTTCCTGCTGCTGACTGAAGCAACAAAGGCACTTATATTTTCCTTCACTTCTAGAAAAGGTCTACACTGATCAAGCCAGGACTAAAACAGTTAATCGACTTAATTTTGATTAATCATTTTTGAAACAATCAACCTATTTAGTAATTGATTAATCATTAGCTGGAGTATGCAGACTCAAAAATGTAATTTTCAGAAAAAAAGAACATAGTTGGAGCAGTAGTGGAGACAAAACATAGATACATTTTCCATTCAAGACTCAAACTTCTTTGTCAGTAAATATTTTACCCAGAACTCCTCAGGTTGCATTTTTATCTGGTTCAAATTCTGTAAATAAAATCCATTAAACACCCTTTTGCTGTGTAATTACTTATCGTTTAATCACCAGGTCAGCTCTACGCTGTATTGATGTTAAGTCGTGAAGAAAGGACTATGATTTTCACATGTTGTTAGTCGTTTTCTTAGTTTGTTTTTGTTTTAGCTGCAGATGCATCATTTGCTACAAATGATGAAGCATTCTCTAATGGAGTACAGTTGCTGCATTTTGGATAACAAAATGCTTCTATTTAAAAATAGAATTGAATTATTTGCAGCTTTTAATGTATTTTTAATATTGTTTAGAGGGAGGCTTAAATGAAAAATTTGCAGAATGCACCAATTTATCATATTAATCGTTCAAATAATTGTCTAAAGATTGACTACTAAAATAATCAGACATAGCATTACGACTGCCTTGTATGTGGTGTGTGGGTCCTGCAGTTGCTGCTAAAGCAGCGCTGAGCTGTCAAATGACGGACTCTACTAGACCTGTGAAGTTGTGCTCTGCCAGCTTACCTTCTTCTCTTAACGCATCCTGGTGCCAGGAGTTTTCCAGAAAAGATGATTTGATTTGTTGGAATCCGTTGCTGCTAAGGCATGTGGTTTCCAGATGCAAAGCTGCTCGTGCGGTTTAGACATCGGCGTGTTGGTGCTGACCTCTACCTGACCCCGTACTTCTGTCTAATCCAGGAGGACTGCGGTGTGTTGCTGGAGGAAAGTTTACGTTACATCCAGTCCAAATTCCTCTGCAACTCCAGAGACCCATCCACCAAGACCTTCCTGAGTAACATAGCGCACTTTGAGATTTACCCACAATCCTCCCTTTCCTCCTCCCAAACCGCTCACTTCATGGTGCACCGGCTGGGCTTGGTAATTGACGGGCGGACCTTGGCCTACGCCCTGGACAAGAGCCTGGAGGATAAGTTCCTGGCGATCGCTCGGAGCTGCCGCTCGGTGCTGTGCTGCCGGTCCACACCACTGCAGAAGAGCATGGTGGTCAAACTGGTGCGAAACAAGCTGAAAGTCATGACTCTGGCCATAGGTGAGCACCGAGTGAATGATGGAGTGTGACAGAAGTTCAGATTTCAGTGTTGCCAGGTTTTGCTTGAATCCGATGGCCCAGCAGTTTTCCTGAAACCTAAAAATTGCTCTAAGTAGAACAGAAGCAAAATGTTTACAGTCCTACTGGGGTGTATTAAACACGGTTCCTAAGAAGTCAGGAATCCAAATATTTTTCCATTCTTCCTCTAAATTTTCAGATTTTATTTTTTGTCCCATGTTATAAAAGTTTGAGTGGCTGGAGAGATGCATCTTTCTGGCCATCCAGCCGTCAAACTAGGAATATAAGGTAGAAACAATAGAAATTGGGTCTACGACAGAGATCTGTAGTCTATCGGCTAACCGCGGTAATGCTTGTTGATAACATAATCATTTGGCATCAAAACAGAGAAAGCAGCGTGGCTGAAAGCACAAAGGAAGAGCTCAGTGAAAAGTCAGGTGCAAAAACATCAATTATCTGGACCTGGTTCAGGTTTAGCCTCCAGCAGTCTTTACGTGATGCTCAGGAGGAGTGCGGCAAATGTAACAGTCCGACAGCGGAGTAGTGGGGTGACACGGTGACGGTCTGGTGGTCTTTCCGAAACCACACCAAAAAAAAACAAACCTTGTAAAAGCGCACAGTGCAACCAATCCAGACCAAACTGAGATTAGAGAGCCGCTTCCAATGCTTTGGTTTGAAATCTAGTAACTTGAAACCTAACCCTCGTCTGATGACATACCTTGCTGAACGTTTATTTAGAACCCAAAAATGTTTTTCTGTAACTTCTCCTGAAGGTACTGTCAAAATAAATTGAATCATTATTGCAGTTTTAATGTTTGTAAAGGAATGCTATACATAGTTGGCTCTGCATTTCAAATTCAGCTTGCTAATAAAGAAATTGCCCATTCAGATGAATTACTCTCTGCCTTTTATGCCTTTGCTTAAGAATAAACCTTAAGGACAGAGATGCTGTTTTCATCATCGCAATATTTGAAAATAATATCACAAATGACCGTTGTCCTAATGCAGCTCTAATCAGAATGGTCATAACCTTTTGGTAATTGGATTGCTTCAGGCTTGTAATTTTTTTTCTTTTGCTTTAATCATTATCAGCTGTGATTATACCTGCTGTGGTATCTGGGTCATTAAAAATAACGACCAACATTATTGAAATCGAGCAGCGTTCCTCGGGTGCGGGTACAGCTTGAAGTCGGGGCAGGAAATGATTCTGTTGAATTTAGTGTTTTCTTGAAATTGTTGCCTTTTAAAATCCATGCTGAGCAGCTTGTTGTTTTGGACGTTTGCATTTAAGTGGCGTAACCGGCTGCGCTGACATGCAGGAGGGATCAGAATCCTGCGTTGCGCCACATGTGGGGAAAATTTTGGTTTCATAAACACAAACCCTCCTGGGAGACTAGCTGTAGCCAAACAATCCAAAAACACTTTGGTGTCTGTCTGGCTGGGACTCATCATCAGATTGTT